>NC_052402.1:20912955-21088281 GCF_009389715.1 Phoenix dactylifera
TTACTTTATGTCACTTTAGCTCGGTGGATATATATATGTTAGAAAACCACTTCAAGTTATGCTAGTAATTGCAATGTATTGTGCTCGCAATAAATTTCAGTTGTGATTAAGTGCAGATTAGGATCTCAGATGCATCATGAATGACAATATTCAACATGCAGTACACATAGACTAAGCATAATTTTTTTGGTACGTTTGTGCATGTACGCAGGTGTGAATGTGTCTGTCCTGAAGTTATTGTGATTGTAACGATGTTAGATCATCATTAAAAACATTCATATATGGAACGAGCTCATAACTCTAAACAAGCAACAAAAGAAAGAGCGAGATCTCAGCTCATTTAAACTTTTATTAATATCTTTTTTTCTGGCAGGGAACTGATCTTTTATTCCAATGCAAACCAGCACTCGACATCATATGCAGTTGGAGGCCTGCAACAAACGATAGATCGTGCGATTGGGGACGATGTAGAACACGTCGCCAGTCATCAGAAGTGCGTCAGGCCGGACCACCAACCTTGGATTCTTAAACACGTCTGTCCCGGTGATGGAATGCCTTGGGTTTTTTGCCATGATGTCCGCTGCCGCCACCGGCTGCCGGTGGACCTCCACGAACCCGCCGGGGTGCACGAGCTTCAGAACGCCGCGTTCCCTCCCGGCGACGCCCATGGCTGGGCTCTCCTCTCCACCACTAGCTTAATGCGAACTAAGCAGTGATGAAGAGAAGCGCACGGAGTTAATGATTACCCATCTGAGCCTTTTATAGCTGAAGTTGGCAGGTAAAACAAGCGAGTCTTTTGGATACTCTTGTAGGTTTCGTTCATGAAAGTTAATAAGGATTTTGTTTGATGATTAGACTTTGTTCGAAGGTTTGTTTGTGTCTTGTTATCACCTAGCTTCTTGGATTTAATATTGGGACGGGTTTGTGTGCAACGGCAGAATCCATGCTCCGTCTCGCTGTCTGGGTGGCTTCTTGCTAAAGGTTCGTTGATGCTGTCCAAGCTTTTACCTGAGATGATGGTATGCAAACTATTATTTGGAGCAGGATCTATGGCCTAGACAGAACAAAAGAATAGGGTAGAGGGACCCCTTGTGATATAATTTTTACTAATTTTTTGCAGTACATGGATGCATGGTTGATTTTAACTAAGCAAAGTAGGCAGACGATTGGGTGAATGGAACTATGTACCCAAGGATTAAGCAATACTTTTTTATCACCTTCCTGAATTTGAAGTGTTATTCTTTTATATTCTTGCAGATATCATGATGATAAAAATGATAATGTCATATTAGCAACTACAATTTTGGGTTCCATAAATTAATTTTGTTAGCAATGCTAGACTCTTTTCCCACTTTTCTATATTACAGAACAGGGACATAGCCACTGAAATCCTCTGTCCATTTAGAATAAACTATTTTCTCCAAGGTACAGCCCTGGGTACACTCGGTACGGAGGCCGATTCGATATACCTAAAATCAGTATGTTTCCGTACTGCATACCGGTATTGAATCTGTATAGTTCGGTATATTCTATATCATCCTATTTGGTATGGTATGGCATAGCTTGATCCTCTCAATTAAATAATAAAATTTAGGATGACAGCCATTTGGCACATACCCTAGAGTAGGAATTTTCTACAACCAAGATTATGTAGGACAAACTTAGAAAAGCAGCTGTGCATGCATGGCTTCAAAAATTTCCATGGATAGCCTCTGATCCCTGATGAAAATGCAATCCATGAAGAGGCACACCACCAAGATATGTGGCTTCATTCCCTAAAACGGAATGTTTAAGATTTCATCTGGGATTTATACTGTATGATCCTACAATAATTAAATTTTAAGTACATTGGAACCTAACATGTGCCCTGAGAGAAGGAAGAGGTCTTCAGCAATGCTGGTAAACTTCGTTGCATAGTGAAAATTTTATTTTTATTGGACATCTCAGCGCAATCTAAAACAAACATTCTAATTCAAAAGAAATTAAAACATATATCAGAAATTTAAAAATAATTTAATTTTTTGGAAACAAAACACTAAATAAGTTATAAATCAATCACTATTTGTATGTTGTGGATGAATTAGGTAGCATGAGATACCACCGATTGATTATCAAACAAGTGAGATTGCATAGGCCAACCCCTTCTTGGCTTCATCCAACAAGAGGGCAAGTCTAATTGCCTCTCAGGATGAGACCTAAAATCTATTTTATATTTGGAAAATGCTTGTTGGACGCTAGAATCAGATCCTATATTAGATTTTCACTATGGAGCTCATTTAGGTTATTAATTTAATTTAGTATTCTAATTACTTACAGAAAAGGCTGCAAATGGGTCGGGTTGACCTGTGACCCAACCCAACCTGACTTGACCCGCTTAGACCCAATTTGGCCCATTTTGGAGGATCGTGGGGCTAGGTCGGGTTCTAAAATTGGACCCGTTCCATTTTCTGGGTTGGACCTAGGTTCGCTGGATGCAGACCCGACCTGACCCGACCCGACCCATTTGAAATTTGGCTAATATTAGGTTTTCAATCCTCCGACTCGACCCGACTCTAATCTATAATATTATTTGGGCCAGCGGGCTGCAGCCCACGAGGGTGCAAATATAAGTTCTATGAATGGGTTGACCCGAACTGAACCCAACCAAATCCGAACCAGATCCGAATTTTTTAGGTTGGGTCCGGGTTATACATGGATCCGACCCAACCCGGATGACCCGTTGGGTCAAAAATTACAGCAGTGGACCCGACCCAATCCAACCCGATTTTCTATCGGGTCGGGTCTGGGTCTAAAATTAGGACCCGAACAAAAAACGGGGTTGGATCGGGGTCACTCATGACTCGACCCGACCCAGCCCATTTGCACCCCTACCAACAGAAGAGTGCCTCTTGAAGCATGATCTAGTTTAGAGAGGGCATTATCCTTCATTTTTTATCTAAATTGCAAACCATATCAAAGGCATAGAAACACTCCTACGGTCCTACCCCAAATTACAATCAAATCAAAACACAAATAGACCAACATGGAGCACCCACATATAGACTCACCTGATTCCCACAACACAGAAAAACTCCCACTCAATTAGCCAACTCAATTCTAAAGCTCTCAACCTTCGTTTTTCCCTCTTCCTTTCTTGGCACCAAAGTCACAAGAACGATTACAACCCCCTCAGACTTTGGATTCTCCAACAGCTGAGTCAGGCCCAACAGCAACGTTGTCTTCAGCCCCTTCCCCTTCTTGTCTTGCTTGTGCTCGTGTGGCACCTTCGTAAAGCTCCCCGCCAACTCCTTCCTGTCCGACCCAAATTTTTTATGCTCTGACGTGTTTATATACACATCAAACTTCACATGCACATCTCGCTCCAATTCGATCCCTTCGACCATCAACACCTCCTCCTCCTGGTTCTTCTCAATCCAGTTTCTCAATGCCTTTGGCCTCTTCGCTGCATGACACGCGGCAGCTTCAAGCTTTATAGGTAACTTTTTTTTAATGATCTTAGCCTGTGGTCTGTGGAGCTGCCATGGCCACCTCCACCGTTCTCGGTCTCAAGCCACGAGTCATAGTTGGCGGAGTCCTGAGTCTTGGTATTTGTGGGGGGACTAGTCGGTAAGCCGACATAAGTTCCGCAGAAAAGTTTAGAACTGGGAGCCTAAAACATGTCCGTAAAATTTCCATAGCTTTTCGGCTCCACTAGATGTTATGTGAGGACCATGTGAATGTGTGTTTAGTTCCATATCAGTTATTTGCTGGATAAATCTTGAGTACTTATACAAAATCAAAAAATCCAAATAATACATTCTCGCTAGCCTTTTTAGATGAAGTCCTGGGTTGTTACAAATGTTATCAAAGCAGAACCTAGCCCATAACCTATGTGAACTAGAGGACATTGTAGTATGAATTCATTGAGACTGACCACGGGCCAATTGTCGTACTTGTTATTAGATTTAAATGAATTCGAACCCTTAGCACGACGAGAATATTAGGGCTTAAATGGAGAGAGTATGTGAGAACTCATTTGAGCGTGTGTTTAATTCTATATCGGTTATTCACTAGGATCAAGGTAACTCAAATAATACCTTCCGGTAAGCTTTTTTGAAAGAGATTTTAGGTTGTTATACGTTATCCAACTAGAAGGGCAGGAAAACTAAAGAGTAAAGTTAGAGGGAATACAAAACTCCATCCTAATCCTTCTTACGTCCTCTTCACCCAAGACACTCTTTTTCAAGGTCAGTGGCGAAGGAAGGCTCACATGGGTGGCGTTGTCGCCCAAATAGTCTTCTTTCTCTTTGATGAGGTTAAATGCTTGGGCTTACAAAGCTCTCAAGATTCACGAGAAGGTGAAAGTGGTACCTCAGAAAGGAACCTCAACTTATATAGGAGCCTGAACGGTTTTGATTAATCCAATTATTCAAATGCTCGGCAGATGCCTTGCCATGTGGCAACACCCATACGACCTTCGACAGTCCCTCGAATCGCCACTTTAAGAGGTCTGATCATTACTTTGAAATTCTCGCTGGCAATGATGGCACCTTGGGAAGCTTGGCGGACATCGCAAAGTAATAAATGCTAAACTTGGCCCTAGAAATGGCATGAAGATCAAAAGCTAGCTCGACTCATCAGGTCGGCCGAGCAGCTCGGTTCATTATCTTAGGCTCATTTAGAGAAGTTTTTAGAGGGCCAAAAAATATTTTCTGATCTTGTAAAAGTACTTTTAGATGAAATAGAGATATTTGATAAAAATTTTGAAAAGCTGTTTTAGCTTTTTTAGAAAAATTAAAAACAACTTTTTTGGAAGAAGCTTCATTTTGGAGCTTCTCTAAGAAAGTACTTTTAGGCCCAGTCGGAAAGCTGCTTTTTTTTTTACCAAAATACTAATGATAAAATATAACAATTACACAGAACGTCTCTTTAATAATTGTTTAACCAATTTTATCACATAGTTAGAAAATTTGTTATATTATGAAAAATTAATTTACACTAAAAATTATAATATTTTATATCTTTATTATTGTATTATACTATAAATATATTATTATATTACATTACAGTAATATTATACTACGTCATATATTTATGTATTAATACTATGCAATGTTCTTTATAGTCATTTTGTCATACCAAAAGTATTTTTTTAGTTTGTTTACCAAACACATGTTATAGTTACCAATGAACACCCACCATGCGGACACTACTTTATCCAAGTCAAGTTGTATTAGCCCCAATTGACATGGTCAGAACCAACCTACCAGAGCTCGCCATGTGGCCCACCACTCCACAGGAGGTTAAGAATCATGCAACAGAAGACCGTTGCAGATCGGCCTACTATGCGTTGATCTTAGCTGTTGAGATCCAAAGTTAAGTAGTTGAGATTTGAGGTTAGTTAAGATTCTCCTCCAACAAACCCTCAATAGACAAATAAACTCTTAGGGGGTGTTTGGTAACCCGAACAAGATCACCATGGTGATCTAAGATCTCCGGTGATCCGAATGCTAGGATGATTTGATCCCCAATGATTTAAGATCAATGTGTTTGGTAAGCCATCGTCCAGTAATTAAAAATCTCCGGGTATCCATAAGTAATTTGTTTGGTATGGTATGGAGATCCAAGATCACCGACCACATAATACCACAAATACCTCTGATATATCTTAGATAGATTTTTTATGGGTTTTAAATTCTCATGAATCAAAAAAGTAAGTCAATATGCTAATTTCTATAATAGCTCCATAATTTTGTCACATATTCTACTTTTAGTAGCCCTTATCATATATTTATTAATCATATAAAATATATTATAATAAAATATTAATATATTTATCAACATATTAATTATTAATATATTCTATAAAAATCTATTTATCACTCCTATAAAATATTAATCTTATAAAAATATGTTATTTTTCATTATAAAATTAATATTTTTATTTATACTTATAATATATTTTTTAATACTAATAATTATTTTGATTAGAAAAATAAGGTAAATATGAGTAATATATTAATTATTTTTATTATATAAATATAAAATATAATAATATATTTCTACTATAATTTAAAATTATCCTTCAATAATAATATGATTAGTAATATATTATAATATAATATATATCATTAATATAATATATAATATCAACATAATATTATATATATATATATATAACTATATAATATTGACATAATATATTGATGGTATATTGATATATCAATTTTTCTGCTAAATTGAGAGGTATTTTTGTCTTTAACTTTCAACCCAGAATCACTGCTCTGGGGTGATCTTGGATTTCCGACCTTAAGGATGGGTATCCATCATCGGTTTGGGCGGTGAGTTGAAGAATGGAGGTGATTTAGAATCACCGCCACGTAAGATAACCGTGGTGCAACCAAACGCGGTGATCTCATCACCTCCACCCACATCACCCTTGATCCTGGGACGATCACTCCATACTAAACACCCCCTTAGCGGATTCTAATGAACTCCATCCATATACGCTCATCTAATGCCTGATCAAAAACTCTCTTTCTCAGACCTCTTCTATTCGTTTTCTTTCTAACTTAGGAATCAGAGGGACTTTTTCTTCCTTGTTTCAGGTCGGATCTGGAGTCCTCGCCCGAGCACAACAATCACCAACCAGTCCCTCTTCCTCAAGCTCAAAGACCGGCAATGAGTTCAAGCCGGACCTTCCCGATCTGAACAAAAATCTCACTGACCTCACAGAAAGCTCCCCATCTCAGTGCCTATCAGGCAGGCCGGGTTTCAACGGCAACAGATGGTACTTGTATCATAAATTTTCAGAATTAATGCTGTCTCTTACTTTGATCCTCCCAAGCATGCATGGCATTCTCGTTGTAGATGAGGAAGGAGGTATCGAGCTAGTGGGGTCAGCGAGGTCCCTCTAGCTCCCTCGAGGGCCTTTCAGATGGTGGGCATAGAAGAGGTTGTCCCTGATAGTAGAATTAATAGAGGCTATCCATGTCCTCGAAGCCAGGCTGGGTGCGGTTGCCATCACCAGTCTACGTCTGCATTGATCCATGGAGAACATACTCGAGTGGGCCACCACCGGGGTTTGGCCTTCTACTGGCTCGGTAGGGATTGACGGAGAAGAACCTTGGTGTTGGAGCATTGGATACTATCTGATAATATAGTTTAGAATTGATCACTTGTTAATCTGCTAGTGTTACTGCAGGTGTGAAGTTAACAGGAATCAGCTTAATGATCATTTGCTATCTTGATCCGTTCTATAAACCCAACAATCATCCATTTTGAAAGAAGGGATTGGCATGCATCGTCAAAAGATTTTGTTTTCCTAGTTCATACTGGGAGGTGAATTGTAACCTTAATTTCCTTCATTTTTTTTATTTACAAAAGAAAAATTATATGATATCTAATTTGAAACATTAAGTAGAGCTAGAAAAAGAGATGGAACTCGCATGATATTTAAATGTAAACTTAATAGTAGGAAAAAAGTGAAACTAGGGGTGGCAGTAGATCAGGTTGGGACTAATTCGGTTTATGTGTCATTAATTCTTGCTTCTCCTGGGTGAAACTTGTATTGACCCAACACTAATTAGATAATTCCTCAAATATTTCTTGATCAAACCATAGATTAAAAAAAGCAGTTCAGTGCATAAGGCTCCCACTATTACATGGTCTAGGAAGGATCAAATATATGCAGCCTTACCTCCGTATACTATTTTTATTTTTCGAACCTATGACTTTCGGTCATAATGGAGCAATCTTATTGTTGCATCAATACTCATCTTATATCTTTGAAATCATGGATACACTCCCTAAACTCCACAATTCATGTGCCATGAATGCAAGGTTGGTAAGCTAGGACCTAGACCACTTCTTACTACTGAACCTAATTTTATATATCTATAAGCTTTTGGCATAGTCAAGCAAGATAAATCTATTGGTGGACCCGGCGACCATCTGCTTATGATCATATGTGCCCTATTAATTTGATATTTAAATTTGCTTTATAAAGAAATTATAACCCTAAATGTGGTCTACCAGCTCAATTGTAGACCAGACCTATACAGCCCCCGCATGAAGCTACAATGTTTTTTAAAAAAAATCAAGAGAAACCCTCCAAGTGATTTTTTTAAAAAATTCACTGCAAAAGAAAAAAAGAAACAATAGAGAATGAAAAAGAATAGAAATAAAGGAGAAAAGAAAAGAAGAGTAAAATGATCTGCAAAGGCTTTGACGTGCAACAAAATTCAAAGAGATTTCAAGATTTTTGAGCAGCAGTGTTGGCAGCCATATGGACATGATATAAGTGGTTTTTACGGACCATATGGATCCTAGTCCCTAGAGGGACTATATGGACTCATATGGTTTTTGCTGACCTTCGGGATTAGTGCTGGCGTGGAAGTGAATGGAATTTGATTCGCGTTTTGATGTGTTTTTCCTCTTCCAGTCTTGGTTGAAAGTATTCCCTCAATAATCCCGTCATCTTGGAGCGTCTGGGTTAATAATTCCCGGCTTAATCTTTATGTATCGCTGCCTTTAGCAATAGCTAAATTTAATATTATGATTGGATATGTGCAATGGCATGGGTTTGAATCTTTGGGTTTGAGAATTTTAAGTACCTGTATTCGGTAATATTTATTGATAAGGAATCCAGGTTGTTTAATTAAAATTAGATTTTAGGCTTTTAGCATTTTCTTAAGCTTTCTAAGGTGCTCCATGCAACCTTTTAGGATGTTGTTTAGGCTATGTAGCCAACGTTAGTAGGTCTCCAAATATCCAAATGTGAATTTCTAGATTTTCTAGTTCATAGCGGTTTTGATTTTCCCATTGCAACCTCCATGCTGCTTGGCATTACTCCGCTTTGTAAATTTGGAAGTTCAAAGAGGAATGCAAACTAGAATATATTAAAACCCAACTTTTTCCAGGTTCATTATTTTGGAGGGTAATAATAAGAGATGGTAACCATGATAGATATATTAAATTTACAAAGCATAGATTGTCCTGCAGCTATCAAAGGCTACCATCATCCTTCTGGTGAATGATGTGGTCTTGGATAACCAAATCAATCCATGAAAATTTCTCTCATTCAGACCCTCTCTTTATGGATTCTGCAATCCCCTTGGAGAGACAGTAGGCGATGGACTGGATTGGGATCATAGGATTAATCCCAGCAGCACTCGGGAGCATACTCCCATCACACACATTCAACTTTCAACAAATTCAAAGTAATGGGAGTCACCGAAAGTAGGCTAAATCTTGAGTTGCCCTAGCCCCCTGACCGAATGAGGGTGTGCTTGCATACGTCCAACTAATGGAGGAGTTTGGGTTTAGGGTTTACGGTTCATGGCACTTGAGTAAACAAATTCATCATCAAACAGCCCCGTGATGGTCCACATTCATTTGACAACTTCAGCTTACTAGAAGTTGACACGTAGCTGCTGAACACTGAGAATCATGTCCTCAGAAAAATGTTCGGTTTCCATTAATTTGAATCTAACAGCTTCCATCTACTATCAGTTGTTCAAGTAATTTAGGCGATGCAACATAGCTGCTAATACAACATTCAATGCACCAACGGGGTCGTTATCATCATTCAAGTTTCACTATCACGATGAGGTCAGCAATGGAGCCAAATGCATTTGAAAAAAAGAAAAAAAGGGGCTTGTAATTCACCACATCCAAGCTTAGATGAATCAGAAATCGAATCCTGCTCACAGGACCCAAACACCGCGGAATACATTCCAAAAAATCAACAGAATTTCTGATTGGATAGCATCAATGGTCTAGCCAAATTTTTTTTCGCAATGATGACTGCTAATCTGTACCATCACTTGCCTTGAATAGGAGAAGAACAACAGAATCTCCAACAACGGGAAGATGGAGCAAGAAACTAAATCCAGAGACACTGCTCACGCCCAGCAAGGGCATGCCACAGGTTTTATTTCAGAATACAACATATTGACTGCCAGCCATCTATCAATGCAGAAATCAAAACATTTATCGAGAATAATATTTGTACAGAAAAATTTCAAATTACCTATATCCAAGGGGCAAATCATGCAAGCGCAATGATACAGCTAAATTAACTTTGACCCCATGTGTAGGGTTATGCTTACTGCAAGTATAAACAGTACTATTGTGGTATGGCTGAATTAGATTATGGGGCTTTGAAGCAAAAGACCATTTGCAGTTTATAACAATATAATAGCATGAACACAGAATATAAGAACCGAGATAAACCAGAAATGGAAGTATTCAAGTTAGAATATGAAATCCACATGACTAATACATCTTATGAGTCACTCTTCCATGGCATCTCCCTCAACAGCCTCCACCTTTCTTTCCTTCAACGGAGTGATCTTGGTAGACAAGACTTCTGAATACAATTCACCCAGGAATTAGAAAGCTACAACCCAAAAGTTAAAAATGAATAGATAAAGAAAGAAATCTAGGAGATCATTGGTGCAGGCCACTGTGACAAATATATGTCCTTTTTTACCATAAAGCCCCTGACATATTGCAAGATCTAGTAAAAGCCCCACATTAGAAAAAAAGTTATCAAACCTTCTTGTCACTATTTGCGGTCAGACCTGTGTTGTTAATACAGGTACTGAAACTCTGGTCAATATGTGATCTTTAGATTGTTTAGCAGTAATCTTCAACTTTGTTTTTCATACTTCTATATATGTTACTCATAGTTTTCTTTTAAAAAAGCTTAGAACAACTAGAGGAAATTCAATCCTTACAAATTTCATGAGAACTTTTTTGCCAATATAAATCCAAAAAAAATTCCAAGTTAGTTTATAAAATAGTCATTTGTTCTTTTTTGAGAATGATATGAAATTTGAAAAGAATATCTCCAAACCAACCCTGATATTATAATTAAATATCTTCAAATAACTCCAATATGAACAATTAACCAAATATTGAGTACTTCAGTGTTTCTATCATTATTCATGAAATGGTCATGAATAACTGAATTTTTGTTATTTGTGATTGCTACAGTTTTCTTTTTGTTGCTTCTCCCATGCTTGTTTTTGGATGTGCTTGCACTCAACATTTACAGCCTAATAATTTCTTAACAAACTGTATTGTTTTTCCAACTTCTCTCAAAACCTCAGATCAACTAGTCTTATTTTTCTTGAAAGATACAGGTAACTCTATGTATATATACACAGACATGATAATACAGGTAAACCCCATGCATATATGGATAAGAAATTACCAGTATGCCCTTTGACAAAGGAATAGCCTTTAGAACTGACATAGGTCCTTGGATTTGGCAATTGATGATTTCTCAAGTAATCTTTGTGGCCCTAATTAGCAAAAGGCAAATTAACAGATAATATTAGGAATGGCCCCATTAGAGAAAAATCAAATGTCACATCAACATGGCAGGCAATTATACAATGTATACCTTTGTTATCACACAAACATCAACATTGCTCCCACTCCCCAAGTCATTGAAGATGCCAGAGCATATTGCCTCACATACAAGTTTTATTCCCTCATCTCTCTGCAAAAGAAACACCAAAATTCAAGATTAATATGAATATTTGAAATGTTACACAAGTAGTCTTGTACATCAGAAGAAAACTCAAACTCCTCTCCTGTTCTAATTTAACATCATAAATGAACAAATTTATTGAACAGATCTCTCATCTCAGGAAAGTGTGTCAAAATACTCCATCAATGATTTGTCAAATATTTGTTGAAAATACATGTTATAACTGTTCCAGATCGCTGAATCTTTTTATGAAGCAAATTCTCTATTTACAAAGTCTATATCCATATAAAGTTCCGGGATCAAGAATTCATATTGAGCTTCTCATTTTCAACAATATTAGATTTTTACCCCTATAAATCCCAACACTTCCAGCTTTCTTGACATTAAACATTTCTTGTGGTATGTTTTCAATGTTATACATGGAATAGTTTCCAAAGCGGCAAAGATTTTCACACACACACACACACACAGAGAGAGAGAGAGAGCAAGCTGCATATGTGTATATCTAAAAACTTGATGGTTTATATCACTTCAGAGATTATCTACTACATAATTACATATGAACTAATGTAATCACTTGAATTTCATATCATTGCTAGGATTTTAGCAGCTTCAATAGGTAGGATCCTCTGAAAGCTCATGCAGGTCATCAGATTTTTCAAGACGAATGCTTTCAAAACAAAAACATATAATGGATTCTTTACAGGTCTGTCCAAAGATTTAGCATAAATTTCCCACCAATAGACATATATGAATGTAATCTACAAACATGCTAATAGAAAGAACAAAAAATGCTAAATGTGTGAGAATTCTAAATGCAACCTATTAACGTGAATTCAGTGTCCAATTCTAGACAATCACATAAATAGGGAACCTGGTTATGACACTTTCACCTGCAATAAGACTAACAATTTTTTAGGGCTGATCTACATGTTCTAATACCATGATTACCCTCAATTATGAGGGTGGAACACTACAAACTTACACATGCAATGTTCCTACTTTACTGTAATCAGAAAGCTACCTTCATGAGTACGAAAATCTCACAAGGAGCCCCAAATCTGTCATGGATAATACATATTGGCTTTACCATATGCATAACATAAACAACATATCACAATTCAGCAAACTTAGTTAACTTACAGTTAGTCCCTCTCTGAATTTTGATTCAAATACAGCCATAGCAGCAAGAGATCCAGAACCCATCGTAGCAAAAGGGAGGGTATCGGTTGAACCATGAGGATAGACCTGCATGATATATGTCCATTGCATATAGCATTCACTGTCAAGAAACAGATCAGAAATGCTTGGAGGACAGCAGACAAATTTGTACTCACTGTGTGCAAATGAGGTCCCGTAACATCAACGCCACCAAGGACCAAGGCAGCGCTAATATGCCCTTGATAACTGTCCAAAAATTCAACATTAAATTTATTTACAAATTGTGCAAAGACAATTTTAGATAGTTTCTGAACTGCCTAACCTGAAAAGGTGTGACTTTAAAAGGGTAAGGGCAGTAATAACCCTTGATTCTCGTCCAGTTGCATAACGGTGCAGCTGCAGTTGAGAGCTGACCATATCTGAAGAAAAATCAATTCCTAAGTTTAACTTCTATGAGAAGTAGGTAGTTGTCAAGTAACTTCAAATAACAGAACGAAAGCTTCAAGTCAGTATAAGTTACTGTCGTGATGCAGTTTCAACATCCAAAAACAAATTCCATGGAGGAAATTATAATTTCTATTATTTATACCAGTAACTGCCTCTGTATCAGCAGCAGTTCCTGCACCACAGCAGTAAATATTTGGTGCCATGTAATGAATCTTTTCACAATTCTTGTCAGCTACTATAGGTCCTTCAGTTGCCCTAGTATCTGCACCTAGAATAACACCATCCTGAAAATGACAATGATAGATGTTGAGATAAGCACAAATGCAAAATGATTCAAACCTAAAAGCCAAACATTGTGATGCACATTTCTATGTTATTTGTACATGTGTGTTTGCAAAATCAAGAATCATAAAGCAAATCTGCCTCCATCCTACAGCAATCAAATAAAACAGTTATAGAAAATCTTAGGAGGTATAAAAGCTGTCGAACTACCACCTAGCATGTCAAACACTTTATAGTGTCAGACTCCAGAGTCCAAAACAGAATTGTAATAGTTTTCAACAAGCAGCATATCGGCAGAAGCATGCTAGGCAGGTTTCTCTTCATATTTGTTTCAGCATAAAATAAATAGCAAGTTGCACTCAGCTTTAGATCTCTAGATGCTTACAACTAAAAAGAAGGCCTGAATTCGTCATATTGCCATTCAACTTGGAAGCCAAAAGAACATCACCATAATACGCAGTAGTCCAACTGTCTTTCCATGCATGAAGGCTCTCAAGCCACATAAATCACTGCACATAGTGCTATTGTTTGTTAATATGAGGATAATCAAACTTTTCCAGGCTCCCAACTTCTTCATGAATATACCTCTTCTCCAGGCCTTCACCTGATTCTAGCCATCCAATTATCTGAGGGATCCAACTACCATGATCCATCATTTTGGTAAAGGAATAATCATAGATCGGAAAAGGCAAACCCTGTCCCAGTAATCTATCAGTGCACAAAAATCACCCAGCAGTGCAAAAGAACAACTTCTTGTACAGTTAGAATGCCTCCAAAGCAGTAGGAACTCCAAATGTGCTCTTCAATAATGTCAATGTTTCCTTACGCTACTCCAAGATGATTTTCATGCATAATCTCTTTCGCTAGTTATATTAGCCCGTAAAAATCTTTCAAGAGCCTCTATTTAGTAGAACCTTGAATGATGATAGCAAATGTATTTTTAGATTATCTAATCATGATAGAAATTATCTACTTTAGATAGCACTCTCAACGCCAATTAACTCAATTTTCTCACTGAGGCCTTATCCAAAATGCTCTCACTAATTTTTGTTACCATTGAAGAGTTCCATTCTATCCCACTTGCATTTACTCAAAGTATAAAGTTTTTTACCAGCAAAATTCTCATCAGTAACATCAGAATATATTCTTGAAATCTACCTTTTAATGTCATTAAGGCTCACTTGAACAAATTGAACCCACTCTCAGAGTTCCTAACATGATCTACATCTCCCTCTTCCCACTAGAACCACTTTGTCTTATATGGCAAAGCCATTAACTTCTTCAAAACTTGACAGCCCTGGATAATGTCAAAAACTCAAAAAAGAGACACAGTAAATCGTCATGCTTGTTCCACAAGTAACTCTTATTGGTGAGTCACACTAGTTGCTATGATTGAATGTAATAAAAAGCAACAAAAATGTCAAAACAAAATCTTCTTTGGACTAGTAGCATAGGAAGATAAAGAAAAAAAAATCACAATCCTTTTAAGCTCTCATACCAGATAGAAAAACACGTATATTACTATCAAATGGGATAAACCAAGTTGGTGCTAGCCATGATTTGATACAGATACTGATATGGGTATTCTACATAACATTTTGGTGCTAAATATTTTATATTCTTTACTATCACATTGAATTAATTCTTTCAAAGAAACCAGAAGAAGCCTCCATTAAGTAGCTGCAGCACCCCCTCCTCATGTTTATAAATCAAGTGCCCAGTGAAAGCATGCCAAACTAGTACAGGTATCTGTTTGTCTTAACTCTTAACCATTAAGTGTACACACTACAATGGACCAAACTTGCAGATGGACAACTTTATGTACCTGAAAGACCAAGCCCACAATGGTGGTTCCAGTCTTCCTGAAAGATGGCATCTGGACCCCTTTCTTCAACAGCATATCATTTCTGCGGCATAAATCAAAGCTGAACCCACCTTTTGGTGGTAAATCTGCTGCAGCTGTTGCCATCTAAACATTTTTTCAAAAAATAAGATCAAAATAATAACAACTTGTACAGAAACTGCATAATAGATAATACTTCATCAGAAAGAAAAGCGTAAATATATAAAATTCTAAATTTTTTATAATCTATGGGAACAAGACCTGGAACTGATATCTATTTTAGGAAAAAAAATGAACATTTTAGTTTCAACAAAAGTAACATGGGTCGTCCTTAAAACCTAATCCCCAAAATTTGGAAGACAATCTGAGAGATATCTCAAGATTAAGAAGCCCATGTTATAAAAAAATCACAACTCGAGTACTAATGAGCACCCATCTGGGAGATTCCCTCAATAATATGTACGTCTAGAAAAAAAATCACTACAGACATAGTTTTCGTTCCTCCAAGAATCAACTTCCAGTTCATTAAATAACAATAAGTTTCAATCACTTCTCTGCTGCGATCTCTTTCACGTCACACTAGCAAACCTTCAAAAGCGTGACTCTTTACGGAAAAGATATCAAGGGGGAAATAAATCTCTCGTTGGCAAAAGAAAGAAAAAAATCTCTCATTTTTTACAGACGAAGCAGATTGATATGCTTACCGATCTGCTCGAGACCGTGCAAGAGATGGGCGACGTCTTGGAGGACAGAAGAATCGGACTCGCGAGGAGGGAGAGCGCCAGAGAGAGAACGGGTGTTTCTTGGAGCCGAAGAGAAGACGGAGGAATGGAGAGGGATTTCTGCGATCGGTTCTCAAACGAAAAAAAAGGGGAAAGAAGAGTTTAAAAAACCCTTTTTTTTCTGTGCGAACCGGACTAGCTTCGTAACCGAACCCAGATTGGGGCAAGTCTAGCTGGGGTCTGATCAAGCTTGGTTTGAGATCAGTTTCAAGCTTGGACTTGATAGCTTGACTTGTTTATAATTATTTCGAAGTCGACTCAAACTTAATTCTAAACCAAGCCAATTACCAGCTTTGTTAAGCAACTCAATTCAAGCTTGAGTTATGGCCTGATTTAATCTTTATTTCAAGTTTGATTTAGACCTGAATTAATATTTAATTGATTCAAAGAACGAATAAAATATACTAATTAAAACTTTAATCCAATCATTTATTATCTATGTAATATATACAACATAAATATATTTGATTCTTACCGAATCGAGTTTGATCAAGGTTGACCAAGGTGAAGATAATTTTCAACTCAGCTTGCCATTAATTTGAGCCTATTTTACTGGTTCATATTGGATTTTGTCTAGCTTCAACATGTTAGATTTCGATCTTGGCCAGATCCATTTATTTATCAATTAGGATCCAAATTTTTGCCAGGTTCAATTTGGATCTGAACTATGAACGATATCAGATCTTGTTTTGAGTTAAGAACTTAAGACTGTTTAATAAGTGTTTAGATATTGTCAACCTTGCACACACGCTCAACCTGTTTGAATTTTTTTTTTTAACCAAATTTAATTGTCTGGAGGTTATTATTGCAAGGCCCAATTCATTTTGTGGAGTGGCTGCTCTTGTAGCCAGGGTGACAATGGATCCATATGAAAGTTGGATCAGCAACAGCATGTCCTTCCCTGAAAGCAATATATTTGTTATCTCTGCATGTTTTTCGCATAGGTAAAAATATTTTTATGCACTTCGATACATTATAATTTTCTTGCTCGATGCACCAGCTTCCGGCTGTGGCTTATGCACATATGTAGACCATCTTCATCAGTGATTTAGGCAAAATTCATGATCCATGAAATCAAAGAGAGATAACCACCTTTTTGAAGGAGGAAAAATGTCTTTGGCAACCCTTTGCCATTTACATTGAAGCATGGTCAACTTTTTTTTTAAACACCATCACTTAAGTTAGTAAATGCTTAAGACAATCCTTCATGCAATTCTAATGAGTTGAGAACATGGATCCTTGTAACTTAAATAAAGCAGTAAATAACAAGGAAGGCACATGATGCAAGTATCCTTAGTTTTCTTAAGCATTCTTTTACTTGACAAAGAGCTCTAGTTATATGGGATCCAAAAATTTGCACAAAAAGTCTTAGAATGAATTCAGATATATAATTTTTATATCTAGAAAATAAAAAGAAATTCTACTTAGTGTTTCAAATAAATATAATATATTCTTGAGACATTAGAATCACTCATTAAATTTCAATGCATTACTTTTATGACATGCATGGTAGAAAGTTCACAAAGCTGGCATAAAATAGGTAAAGAATACTTGCCTTTAGAAAAATGCATTACTTGAGGTCTCCCCACATCATATAGCCGAATCTTCTTTTGCCAAAGCTATAAACATGTTAGACATGGTTCAAAATAAAAAATACCCAAAGATTGGCAAACTATCATCTACCATAACAACCTAACTACCACCTTCTACCAGTATCACTTGACCCAGTTTCTCACTACAAGGCCCCACAAATTATTTCTGGTTTAGCCTAGTCACCATATTAAGGAAACTAGTTTAGCAAAATTCATACTCAATTTCTTTTTTTTTTTTTGCTTTTTTTTTATCCGAAAGAATATTCACACTCAACTTCAAAAAGGCTATCCATGTGGTATGATTCTAAAGCCTCCTGTAAGCAAATTCAGCTGTCACCTTGCAAAGCTCCATTCCTTTGAAGCTTACCATTGACTAATTCATTACTATGAACAAACAGTAAGACCAGCATCTATGTTATACCAGGTAATTCCTATTCGAAAATTCATTTGCATTCACTGAACAACGTAACGACAATAGTACAGTAAAACTTCATTCTGAATTTAGGCTCCAAACTTTCCCACAGGAAAAATGGCATGAAAGTTTTCAAAGCTGCCAAGGTCTTAGCAGTTCCTTCAGAAACTATCCTGGGGTTTACTTTCCTGTTCAAGGAAGCATCCATTTTGTTTCATCTAACCATCCTGTGATAGAACTTGGCCATATCTTGCAAATGTTGGCGACAGTTCACAGCTTGTCCAAGCTCAACATAAAAGTAAACATCCACTTTTTGCATAATTGTATCTTTCACCAGGAATTTAATCAATTCAATTGCAGTTGAACCCCTACCAAAACAACACCAAATTACCACAACTCAGTAGAGAGGGCCTGGTGATCAATAAACGGTTGCCAACATACAGAAGCCATTTTCTGCAGGAAACATCAGGACTTATGCTGAGATTCATTGAACACCCTGCAAACAAATCAGTTTGGATTAATAGGAGTAAGTGAAGCTCTTTCTAAGGCAGCCATAAACAGATGAGATTAAACTAGCAATAAGGAGGTTATGTTAACAGCAAGCCAGCTTATACAACATCACCGCCATGCAGCCCATCAGGCCTAAAAAGTTACCGAGACCCGCTTAACTGCCCCAGAGGTACCTTCCATTGCAGGATAGTACAGGTGTCTAATTAGTATAATGCAGGCCCCACCAAAAGCGAGATACCTGCATGTATTTTATCCACCTGAAATAAAAATTGTCAGGCATTGAGGTCTACCTTAATCATGAAAGCCAGATCAGTGGATATGTCACTGATCTCCAATGCTGCCTGAGTTCAATGTTCAACCAAATACTAGCAGCTCACAATCCAAACGTAAGCTACACAATATTGAGCAAACCATTCTAAACATGTAACTCCACCTGAAAGTGAAATATGTGGGCATTAAGGTAAACCTGAATCATGAAGCCACATCAGAGCTGCTTTAGTTCCATGTTCAATCCAATAACAGTAGTTGAGAATCCAAACATGAGCTACACAGCATGGCAGCAGCCCATTTAAACACACAGTAGGCTTTTCCATTTTTCAGTAATTAACAACCAACAAGCAAATGATATTTGAAAAAAGGTGCATAACTTTCTAAGCCTAGGCTACAAGTCAATCATCCTTCTTATGAAGGAAATTCGCTTATTCACCCAAGCGCAACTTGCATTTTCTCCTTGTTGGAGACCTGTGCTTGTTTTAGCATCCACCATGCTTAACAGCTCATCCAAGCTATCCAAGCAAACAAGGTACAATTTGGCAATTTCCAAATGAATCAGAAAGCTTGCATGAACTAGATTGCATCAATTCACATGTAGATTGTATGAACCTGATTCCATCATTTACATTTACCTTTCCCCACCTAATTTGCTTCAGAAAATTTGAAAATAACTTACCCAAGTTATCAAAATTTGAATACAAGTTACCCAAGTTATCACATGTAGCAACCCTTTTTTAACATATAGCAGCCTTTTTCCTTTTATTTTTTTCTTCCCAAATAACTTGGTACACATGACTTTTAGAAAAGGAGGTGCATATTTTTCTGACTCTAGATTAACCATCAATCATCCATCATATGGAGGAAACTTTCTTCCCTAGTCTGAATGGCCTGTTTCCTTAATGAAAAAGACCTTCGCTTGTTTTAGTAACTGCCATGCTTAACAGTTCACCCAAGCTATTCCTGCAAACTTTCACACACCTAAGTCCAAATTGACACTTTCCAAATGAATCATATAACTTGCATGAACTTAATTCCATCAACTTCATATATCTTTCTTCACATAATTCTCTTTGGCAAAATTTGAATATAAATACCCAAGTATCATATCAATTGATTTATGAAACCACTGATCTCACTAGCTATACCAAGGCCTTGCCTCCATTCTCTCACCTCCTGAGTGCCTGCCAATGGATCTCTTTGCTCGTACTTTCCAAAGCCATTCCTCCAACAAACACAGCACTTAGACCAACCTCATCCAACAAGGTCATGGCTCTCAACTTCATTCAAACAATCGCCAAATTGCATCCTTCTCAGTCCAGTCCAACAAAAACACTGTCTGGATACCAATCATGGTGCATAAGGAGCCAAAGCACACATCACACTGTGCCCGACTGTCCATAATTGAACACCTGACATCCTTCCTGGAGCTCTGGACCAAGAGGTTATTCTGTTACATGATCCAACTATATGGCAGCCACAGGATGCTAGATCAAGCATTCCACACCTCCAAGGAGATTGAAGGTCATGGTATCCACACTACCGCCAGACCACTAGAGGAGCTGATTCGGGCATATATACAGAATAAGAACATCAAGAGAGTGAATCATGCATTTCATGAACTCCGACAAATGCATGGAATGGAACTTGATGCCAGCACATACCATACTGTGTTAGTTGCATATCAGCCTTGGCTCAACTGCTTTAGGATATGCTATTCTGGAAGAGATGTGTACCAAGGAGAGTTGCTTGCCTGCTGAATACAGATATAATATCCTGATCCATGGATTTTATAAAGAAGAGAAGTATGATGAAGTTGAGAAAGTTAAGAGCAAATGGCAAAGAATGGCTGCCCACCAACTGAGTCTGTATACAATCAGATTAAAAGGTTGTGCAAAATAAAAAAAAATGGATGGACACGAGAGCTATGATGGTTGAGATGAGGTCGAAAGGCATGAAACTCGATAGTGATCTCTGTGCACACTTGATTCATGGGATCCACAAGGTCGGAAGCTTTGAAGAGGTTAAGAAGGTTGCAAATGAGATTGCCAAAAAGGAAGTTCTAAAAGGTATATTCAACTGTAGTTTGGTGAAACATCTTCTAAAGAGACATCAACAAGAAGAGCATGGTGAAGTCCATGAAGAATAGTTATATCTATATCTTTGGTAAATAAAGATTGATGAAGACTTTAGTTACTATGCCATTATTTAGAGTCAGAAAATTACAATCAAACTGATAGCGAAAACAATGTTACTTTTATACTGTCATAATTGATGTTCTATTCTCTCTCTCTCTCTCTCTCTCTCTCTCTCTCTCTCTCTCTCTCTCTCTCTCTCTCTCTCTCTCTCTCTCTATATATATATATATATATATATATATATATATGTTATTTTCTTCTCTTTTTTTTTTGTGGGGGGGGGGGGGGGGGGGGGGGGGGGGTTGATTTTTGATGAGCCATCTTGTGTGGCACAGAAAGGCTCTTAATAAAATCTAACGTACCAGTCCTTGGAAACTTAGTTTCTGGTTTTTTTAAAAAAATCTTTAGGAGGGATACCTTTCCTTTTGATATGGTGATACTGGAATTAGTAGAACCAGTATCAAATTTTTCTTTCAGCCCACTGTATTGCCCCTAACCATTCTTTCTGCTCCAGGAATATGGTTACCTCAAGGCATATGCAATTGACTGCATATTGAGTTTATAAAGTCCTCTCTTCTCTCAATAACTCAGTCATAAAAATATTATTCTTAGTTATGTTCCAGAAGTGCTCATTCCCTCCTTTTCACAATAATAGATGATGCAGCAGCCTTCGAATAAAAGGTATTATGACCAATCAAAATCATCAAATAAACAATAACATTACTGACAATGTAGTTGTAGCAGGAGGAAGAGGTGGGTGGTTTTCTTTGGGTGGAGGGTTGCTCTTTTTGTCCTTTTTGTGGTCTCTTATCAATGCTAACCATGGTCACTTTTGTTTCGCAATGAATCAGGCCAAACCAGGAATAGTTGATTTGTGCTGTTCAAAGCCTGTTCTCTACTCTGCTTGTAACCCAAAGTTATTCTCATAAACAAAAGTTGAAATGATCATAATTATGACATTACTTTTCAAATGGCCCTAGTCAGCCAATCCTTTTCTTTCCTCATCAACCAAATATTTCAAGTCTTCATTAACATCAAATTTTAATCATTCCATCTAGTGATACCACACTGGTTTAAAAAGGATCTATGCTTTCATCAAAACTTAATCATCGAATGCCAATAAGCATATTTGCAGCTGAGAACTCTTAATCAGTCATCAACTTGCATGTACATTGATTAAGAAAAAACCATCTACTGAAGTTGGCAGTGATATTCTCATTAAGTATCAATGTAATTAGATCCACAACCTGCCATAATGGTAAACTGTTCGTGTGAAACAAAATGTTTGATAAGGAATTTTTTCTGGAAGACTGAGAGGCTCAAAGCCAAATGAGCATACACCTGTTTTGGCCTCTTTCAGATATTATACTGCCTCTTTCAGATATTATGACTGGATCCACCAGGCATGCAAGGTTTTGAATGAGAGTACTTGGAGTTTATCCAAAACATAAACCAACTGATGGGTAGCATTGAATATTACTCGATAATTGGTCCATATTGTTAGCTTACGTTATGTTTTTTTTACTTTGATTAATTATATTGGCATTTCTCAATACATACGTTTATTGTTTCTTACTCTATAAGACACTAATCCAAATTAGAGTACACTAGTAGTTATAGGTAACATGATTGTTATTTGAACAGATTCTTTTCTAAATTTCGATAGGAAGGACTGCTTCCATACCCTAGACCCTTTCCTTGAAAGTGATCTCATCTCTGGCGCGGTAGGAGCTTTCTTTAAGCGCGACTTTTCTTGCAATGCGACCAACCGATCGAAAAGTGTTTTTCGAACGGATTTGATCCTCTCTGCTTATTGTCATAAATTGTAAGGCCCATATATGGTTGATCAGCTTTATGTTAATGGAAAGCTAAATTAATTGCAACTAAATCCAACAAATGAAGTTCAAGAAAAAGTTAATATCTCCTCTCAGTCTTGTTATATTATCAGTAATCTGTAACATATGATTTCCATCACCCTTTTTTTAATCATATAAAGAGAAGATCATTAATAAACAGTGGGATAACAATATAAATTTTAAAATATCGCCTTCTGTAAAGATGGATCATCACATTACATTTTAACACAGCAACACATGCACATTCATGGAGAGAGCTAGAGGTAGACGGATAGAAAGCAACAAGCATAGACAAATTAATTGTACTTAATACTCACAAAATGGATAGGGAGATCAACTGCAAGAGGACAAGGGACCAGATATGCCACATTTTACCAGTGAAATGAAGCCATTAAGCTAATAAAATTGCATTCTACATCTCTGGAGGAAAAAGAATCAACATTTTAATAATCATGATACTTCATCACCAAAATTCTTTCCCATAATCTAGAGGGTTTCAACAAATTTTACATGATAAAAGAAAAGCACTCAAGAATCTTCAGCACAGACCATTGATATTTTAAACATTCATAAAGATAGAGGAAAAAATCTCAGGAACATTCACTTTCATGCAATTAAGCATTTGCAGCATTTAAGCCATGCACATATAGCTAAATCTTGCTGAATGTAATTTTGGTTCATCCAGAATTTCAACCAATGCCAGCCAACAAGGAATACCTTATCATTCCCTTCAGACTTACTGAGGCAATTCTTCTTCCACTTCCTTCCACATATCAGCATTCCCTGAGAACTTCTCCTTCATCTTCTCAATCAGCTCCCGTGCCTCTTCAACTTTCGCCCCCCTCACAAGCCCATTCACAAGCATCTTCATAGTTGAAAAGCACGGAACCCAATTCCTTGCCATGGTCTCCTTGGCCACTCCCAGCGCCGCTTCAAAGTCTCCACCTTGGCAGAGGTAATAAATTAAAGTAAAGTAGCAGCTACTATCCGCGACACACCCTCTTTTACCCATCTCTTTGTAGAGTTTCTTTCCCTCTTCCAAATCCCCCTCCTTACAGAACCCAAATATCAGATGGTTGTAAGTAACCCAGTTTGGCTTCATGCCTTCCGCCACCATCTCCTTAAACAATGCCTTCGCCTCACCAAGCCTCTTAAGCTTGCACAAGCTCTGTATCCTCACATTGTAGGCGCTGAGTCCGGGATGGCAATCATGCTTCTTCATCAGCTCCAAAACCTTTCCCACATCGTCGAACCGTTCCTCCCGGTAAAATCCGGCGAGCGCCGTGCAAAAAGTCATCATATTTGGCTTAATTCCGATTCGGACCATTTCGTCCAGCACCGAAAAGAACGACCTTGATGTGCCCGACTCGCAAAAAGCCTTGATGACAGTGTTGTAGGTGTCGAGATTGGGGGTGATGCCATAAGAAGTGGGGAAATCTCGGAAGATCCGGCCGACCTCGTCGTGCTTCTTTGCGAGGATGCAGGCGAAGAGGAGGGCGTTGAGGGACCGGACGGAGGGAGAATCAGAGGCCTTGAATGTACGAACGGCGTCATCGAGCATGCCGGCCTGTCCAAAGAGGACGATGGCGTGGGAGCGGAGCCGGTCAGAAGAGATGTCAGGGCGGGGGGAGAGGAAGCCGTCGAGGTAGGAGCGAAGGGCGGCGAAGGAGCCGGAGGTGGCGAGCTTGGAAGTGGCGATGGAGAGGGCGGTTCGGTCGAGGTGGGAGGCAGGGGTCAGGTCGGCGGCGCGGCAGATCTCGACGATGCGGGCGGGGTTCTTCTCGGACTTGAGGAGGGAGAGGGCGGCGCGGGACTTCTGCTTGCTAGTGAGGACGGCGGAGGGGTCGCCGGGGCTCAGGATCGCGGCGGCAGAGGAGAAGCGGCGGAGGAGGAGGTGGGGGAGGAGGAGAGGGAGAGGGAGAAGGCGTTGGCGGAGACGGGCGAGTGTGGCCATGGTTAGGGTTTTGGAGGTGTGAAGAGCTTAGAGAGACAACGGGGTTAGGCTTTTAGACTCGGATTGTAGAGACACTGGAGGAGCTGGGCCGGAGGTTTCGGGGAAGGAAATGGGTGGACCTGCGGAATAGGATAATACGGTGCGGCTTCGTGGGGGAGGCCTGATCAGAACCGTTGACAGGCGGGCACATGAAAAACTTTAGCGGGTCGTGCGGGTCCCAATATGTATGAAGTCCACAAGGGTCAGTTTTTTTTTTTTTTTAATGGTTAAAACAGTGTTTCATTTCGTATACTTGTAATGTGAGTACAGCCTCCATGCCAAAAGAGAGTAAATAATACAAAGAGTATGGAATATAATCTAGGCTAGTGCAGTAGACCTCTGCAATATGTAGGGCAATATAAGAAACGATCCAATCTGCTGCACTGTTCGTCTCCCAATATACATAAGCTAACTGGCAGGAGGTCAACTTCCGCACTAATTTACATGTGTCTCGTATTAGAGGGTGGCCATTTCCATATTTGTCCACTCCTCGGATATAGTCAATCATTGTGGAAGAATCACCTTCGAGAAATAGACTGTCGGCTCCCAGCGCCCGTCTGGCATACAAAATGCCCTCCCAGGATGCCCGCAGCTCTACTCCCACGACCATCAAACCAAGTGTGCTCCGCCCTCCAGCTGTAATAAATCTGTCCCTATGATTCCTTATCACAAAGCCCACGCCCTCAGATGCGCCATCCTTCGCCGTGTCTCCATCAAAGTTTACCTTAAGATAACTCGGACTTGGGGTTACGATTATTAAAAGTCAAGCCGACCTTTGTGTACCCAATTTAAAAAGGGAGGAAGAGAAATGAGGGAGAGTTAATCAATTTTGGCACATGTCACAATATGTGTATGAAGTCGGCAAGACTTAGCTCCGTCCAAGCCGACTTTGTGTAACCATCTTTAAAAAGGAAGAGAGATGAGGAAGAGTGTATCAATTAAAAGTAAGAGTCCAATCAGCAACCGTACCTACCATCCTATGCATTGGATCGATGTATCGAACACCAGTTGTATGCATGTGTAACATGTATTGTTTATTAAGAAAACAAAGGATTTTATCATGAATAATTTTTCTGGTTTCCATTATCCTTCGGCACCTTACATCCTAAGGCTTCCACATTGGCCCCTTCTGCAATATCTTGACAATTGAACTTGAAACAATTCTCAGACTAGTATTGAAAATCCAATGCGAGACGCCATCAGAACATTAACAAGCATGCCTTCTATACAGAATAAATTCAATTTTCTAAAACTATATGCATTTAATGAAGCTGCCACATAACCTCAAAAATATGAGAAATGTCCAACTTTACAAATAAGTTGTACTAAAAAATGTTGAGGAAAAAGCTTGACACACTTGGCACTGAGAGCTTTCCAGTTGTGGAATACAACAATCTTTGAATAATTTAATTTTGAATAGTATGAATCTTCTATACACTTTATCAATAATTTTTTTGATTTTTTACTTTATAAATATTAATTTCATCATTACACCACCAAACTGTAAAATACAAAATCTTACACAACATGAAATACTCCAAAAGTAATGTGCGACAACTTTTCTGGCTTTTCCTTGAACTCACCAGATATCTAGCATGCAGCAGTAATTGAATAACGGTTTCATAGTTCCCCAACAAATTGTCTTTCCCAAAATCCATGTAAATTTCAACGATAGAACTGTTGGAAAGAGCAGAAGGTCATTCCAGTTCTGTGTCTCTAAAAACAGCAGCATCAAGAATTAATCCTGCAGGCGCAGGAAAGAAACAGATCATCAACACTTAAAAAGGAGCAGAAATCAATTGGCTGTGCTGTTATATTATGATAAGCTTTCTATCTCTTCGATGGAAGTCTTTCAATTCTCACTGCTTCACAAGAGTAAGCATGAAACAATTTCATGGCATCAGATAAGTCAACAAATCTCAAGGTGGAAACGACATGTTGATGAGAAGCTTCACTGCTTAAATGTCCGTGCAGGTCTGAAAGTCCAAGCACGTTAATATCATTAAACAACCCTCTGGAAGAGTCACTTGAACCAAATTCATGAGATAAAAAATCATGAAAATCTATCTCAAGCAGGCCATTGGGGTGATCAAAATAAGAGCTGGCGAGGTAAGCTTGAGTGCATGACAGACCGAAAAATATTCTCCGATCACCACTTCCCACATTGCTCACCTGACATTAAATGTAGTATGCAAAAAGAAAAATATTAAAATAATTTATGGTTAAAACTATGGTATGTCGTACTGCCCAACTGGATGGTATGAAATCTACCGTATCGTACTGGATCGATACCGGTATCCGGTACGGATGGCGTATCAAGTATAGGTACACCAAAAAAAATTCAAAAAATAATTTGTATGGTATCATACTAATACTGTACTAGTGTGGTACCAATACGGATCTGGTATGACGAACTTTGGTTAAAACAATGGCCAAAACAACAATAAACATAAAATTGCATGACCAAAATTGTACATTATAGTCAGTGGAAAGATAGCATACATTTCTTTCAAGGCACGCTCAAAGACCGAGTTTATTGCAATCACAAGAATCTTACCTAATGATAATGTTAGGAGACTATAGTGCAGCCCATAATGCAAGACATATAACTCCATGCTAATCTGGTCACGAGACGAAGCAACAGCATAACATGCTCAGTTAAAAAAGTCCAAAATCATCAGCCATTGGACCCTATAGTGGCATTGGATGTCCATATAGCAATGATTTCACTTCCACTGGAACTGCAAATGAGAACAGGCACTAGACATTGTGAGAATCTTAATTGTTCTCCATATATATGGTAGTGGGGTCACAATGAGCATTCATGTTACATTAATTGAAAATAAGAAACAAGAGGGGGAAAAAAATGAAGTTTTAGAGGATTAGTTAGCTGATTCTGATTTTTGAGGGAGCTAAACAAGTCAGTTTGGGGATGTAATTCAGCAGCAACTAAATAATAACTAAGAAAACAAAACACGAGATCCCTCGGTCAGGACAATTTTGAAATTTAGACAATTTTGGGTTTCCAACTCTACGACCTAACCCGAACTTGCCTATGAGATAGCATTATTTAGTTTTCCTGATCCTCATTACTATTAGAAGAAAAAGAAGCATGCCCACTCTAATTATCTGTTAATGATATCTATTTCTTGAGTTGGGCTTTTTTTTTTTTCTTTTTATGAAAGAATGGTAGATTTCAGGGATGCAATCTACCGGAGCATTACTATTGAAGTGTTTGACCCTGAAGAGTTTCCAGCATCAATAAACTTGTCGACGAAGCACAAGGTCCTTGACCTTAAACAACTGGATTGAAACATCCATTGTAATTTGGAAGAGAAAGACGCATAATAAGGATGGCAAGTCATCTTGGGGTTGAGCAGTTTGAAAAGAGAGCATAAACTTACACCTTATCAAACAAAGATTGGATGGCATTCCTCAATCAACCCTTGACATAAGCAAAATCAAGTACAACAGAGTGAACTCTCTCTTTCCTCATTATCCTAAAATAACATGTCTTTCCCTCAACTGAAAAACAATAAAAGCAAGTTCTTAACCATCTATTGAAATTTCGGCAGGATGTTGGACAGGCTGTTATGGAAAGCTACTCGATGGTTCTAGAAAGCTTAGCATTCACCGTGATGTTGCGAATTGAAGATGTCCTTTATGCAGACCCTATTACTGGAGATTTTATCACATAAGGACTCAAACACAAAGCACTCATGGTCCGATCCAGAGCCTGCGTCCAGCCAGTGAGTAGATGGGTTTCAATGTCTCTTCATTTATCTGGCCATCCATCTCAAACCTTGCTTCTGATCCTTATGATATTGGCCTTGACTCTCAAGTTTTATGTGCATAAATATTAGACAAATCGAACCTGACTATCTACAAACCACGTAACAATATTGACCTCGATGTATTATTGCTTGAGTAAATGAACTTTGTTGCCCCCCGTAACTTTTGACTTGATTTTCTTTTTTGCTCTTTTTCTTACTGGTTCTTTGTTTCCGTGTGTGTGATTGCTTTATTTAATTTCTCTTTAGCAAATTGAAGATTTTTATGCAGCAGTTCTCTTTATAAGCTTCTTTGAATTGTCTGTGGTAGACTAAGCTTGGTAAAGAAAAATTTCAGATAAAAAGTTCAACCTTGAAAAAGTAAATTATATTTCTTTATTATGAATTATAGCATGACCCAACACATATCCGAACCGGACCTGACCGGGACTCATTTCAAACCTAATTTTTTTGGATTGGGATCGGATTATACATGGACCCAACCTGTCCCGAATGATCTATTGGATCAAAAATTGTAGCCGTGAACTCAATCCAACCCGATCTAATCTTCTATTGTTTTGTGTTTGGGTCCAACATTAGGACCCGAATAAAAAACTAGATAGGGTTGGGGTGACTCAGGACCTAGTCTGACCCATTTGTGGTCCTGGTTTTAACTACACTCGACAAGCAACTTGTAGTTCAATTTTGACAGAGAGAATTTTACATTTAACTTCCTAATGATGACCACTATTAGTATTAGTATGGAGTCTAACATCTATATATACATGTGTATATATATATATATATATATATATGTATATATATGTATATATATATATATATATATATATATATGTATATATATATATATATGTATATATATATATATATATATATGTATATAAATATATATATATATATATGTAGATATATGTATGTATTATATATGTATGTGTATATATGTCTGTATATGATATTAATTTTGATTTGGTTCTTGCACAGGACAACGACTAGCTTAAATTGGATACATGCAGTTTTACATTTAGGGTGTGTTAGAGAAAATGATATTGGATCTATTGAGATCAAGCGGGATGAGCTAGAGAGAGAGTTGGGGAGTGAGGCTAATCTAGTGAGATTGTTTAATAAAATTCTCCTGAATCGGTAACACCCACACACTTTTTATGCTCTCTCTCTCTCTCTGTCTATATATATATATATATATATATATATATGCACGCACCGAAATGAAGTCTCTGCTTGTACTAAGAGTGGAAACTAATATTAATGATAGAACTTAAGTCCGCATTCCACATTATCATTAAAAAGTTGAAATCCATATATTAATTAAATCAACTTATTAATTAGAATAATATATTAATTGAATGTTGGTTTTAAAATAATAATTTTTAATCATTGGCCACAAGGACACTAACATTAATGACATGATTTAAATCCTTTCCGCATTGCATTTTATCATTAATGAGGTGAAAACTATGTATTAATTAAATCAACGGGACAAGAGTAAACAAACGATTATAGGCTACAAAAATGGTTTTCTAATTTGTTATATAAATATTATAACAATTAGGAAATAATCTATATAATAATTAAAATAATATATCCAGCATTCATAATTTATTTAATATAATATAATAATTATATAATAATATATAAAATAAATATATTTTAATTTATTATAAAAAATATATTTAATATTATATATAATTACATGTTCACAATTAAGTTTTAATTTAAACTCAAGCCAATTGACGCATTTATGACCTTGAAATTTAGTATAATTTATACTCTAACATGCATATACGTAAATTAGTTTGTGATTTCAAGTAGCAATTGTTACGATATCATTATTATACCATAATAGTTGAGACAAACCTACATAATATCTTAAATATAATTTATTATATTATTATATTACACTTCAAGAAAAATTTGAAAATAGAGAAAAAAAATCATATCCGTATATCTCATCAGTTATATGTTACTAAACTAAACTATTAAGTGAACTCGAAAAATGCTTCATCTCTTCCAAAATAGGTATGGGACAATAGGTATTTAGAACGTTAGGATTATTTTTTAAGAAAATGCTTCATCTCTTTCAAAATCCCTCCAAAATTTGTTCAATTCATGTTTTGTTGTCTTTTGAATGGCAAAGTTGGCATCTTGGCCCTAATAAACCATGGCTTGTCATGTTTGGTACAATATTTACATCCGATGTGAGAAGATTATTGGATAAACATAGCAGCATCCATTTTTTTAAAACTTTTGATTGTAAGAAAAATGTGTTTTTTTATGAGACCACATATATTTACACTGTGGGTCCTGTAGTTGTTAGTTTTATTTTTAAAATCTTTTTTGTTTTTCCAATTCTAGGAGTTCCCTTTACATGATAGTGGATTAGAGCTTCGGACACACGTTACAAATACCTTTTTTGTCTGTCCAATTCTAGTTTTCTCTATATAACGCTAGATTAGAAGTTTGCGACTGAAATGTACCTTGGAAATAGATTAAATAATGTGCTTCGGAGTGGAGTCTTATGCACTGTTTATGAGTGTCCTTTCAATGTTGCTACCTTAGTTTCAAATTTAGTCAATTGGATCTAAATGTTAAATAGAAGCCTGATAAAGGATAGCGTTCAAAACTTTTCTAGCTATCCTTGATGGATCTAGCTATTTAATTCAGCGTATATTGATGAGATTTTGGATATCAATGTGATATTATACTGTTTCAACGTAAGTAATGGATCTAATTGTTAGAGTTCAGTCAAACGAGGGACATGGCACTAAGTTTCCCTGAGTTTATCTGAATGGATTTATTTCAGGATATGCTTGGTGACAACGGACCAATAAATTTAGTAACGTCCCGGGTCTCGGTTTCCTGACCATCCCGGCCCCACGTAATGAATGAATCAGCTGGCTCTCGCCCCCCCCGCAAAGTGCCAACTCTGCTTTCCACCCGGAATCAAGTGCTAGCCTCCAATCTTCCACGCAGGAACGACTTTGGTCATGCGGAACATCACACCCCTCTGCCACCTAGCGCGAAGGTTATGTATATATAGGATGACAGGTGGCAGATTTAGCAACCACCTCAACGGCCGGATACGGTAAGACAAAAAAAAAGGCAACCTTTTGAATTCTTTCCTTCTCTAAACCCTTCTTCACCCCCCCTCGCCACTTTCCCATGCCCTCTTCCTTTCACTGAACCCATCTACTCTTTTTCTTCTCCGGGTTTCTCTTCTTTCCCCTTATTCACCCATTAGACCTCTGTTTTCTCCTCTCCTCTTCTCTCTTCTCTGTATCTCCTTCTCTCTCTCTCTCTCTCTCTCTCTCTCTCTCTCTCTCTCTCTCTCTCTCTCTCTCTTATCTTGTGCTCCTTTGGATGAGCCATTGAGACCAAAGGGGAGCAAAAATGGAGGGAGAGGAAAGCAAGGAGGTTCTGGTGGAAGAAAGAGAGGAAGACATGGTGGGAGTAACGGAGCAGAGAAATCCCGTCAGAAGAATGGGTTGGTTCATCAATCCCAGCGGGGGCTCTGGCCGCGCTCCCTTTGTGCCTTCGCGGCATAAAGCCGCCTCCTTTGCCGCTCCCGAGGCCCCAGAGATCCTCTTCAAAGGATGGCGGTCCCACCTGAGGAAGTGGGAGGAGTGGGTCCACAAGCTGGAGCCCATTTATGGCGATTCTTGGAAAAAAGCTGGGATTTCTGAGGCGATCAAGGCCTCTGTTTACAAAATCCGGAGGGACGCCGCTCTGGTTTTGGGGATCGCCGCGTACTGGTGCGAGGAGACCAGCTCCTTTCTCTTCCCCTGGGGGGAGGCCACTATCACGTTAGAAGATGTCATGGTTCTCGGTGGGTTCCCGGTGGTCGGCGAGCCGGTGAGGGGATCGTTGGACGGCGAGCTTGCAGAGATGGAGCTGAGGCTGGCGGTCGAGCACAAGAAATTTTATAAGTATTCTTGCAAGAAACCTGAGCAGAGTGCGTGGATGAGGCACTTTGTCGAGGGCGAGGGCGACGAGTTCGAGCACGTGGCCTTCTTGTCGCTGTGGCTGTCGAGGTTTGTCTTCCCTGCTCATCCAGAGAAAACTGTGTCTCTGCAGATGATACCAATTGCCGTTCGGTTGGCACGAGGGGCGAGGATAGCCCTTGCTCCGGCGCTCCTCGCGAGCCTCTACCGGGACCTGCAGGCAGTGAAGAATTGTCTCATCAGCAAGTGCAGGGAAGAGGTACCATCTTTATTTGTCTGGGCACCTTTTGATCTATTGCAAATGTGGGTATGGGAGCGGTTCGTTGCTCTGAGGCCCGAAATGAAAAATTCTGTGGATTATGGCGAGCCAAGGACCAAAAGATGGCATGATATAAGTAAGAAAATGGAATTCTCATTCATTCGCTGGGTTTTTGAGTCGCCTAGCGAGTTTCAGTGGCGACCGTACGTTAGTAATCTGGATAATTGGAGGAAACCCTCCTTTTATAGAGAGAATGGTGAATGGATTCATGGCTGTGCAGATAAAGATGAGGACTTGAGATCATTCGCTCAGTGCTTGAGAGCTTCTGCGCTAGTAGGAGTAGATTGTGTCAAACAGTATCTTCCACATCGGGTGGCGATGCAGTTTGGATTGGATCAGGACTTGCCTGCTTATGTCCCCCGTTCTTATTCGACATGGGAGGCTGCATGGAAAACATATGAAATTGATGCAGACAATGTCGTGTTCTATGTTCCTCCTCAGCTCTTCGAGTCGGATGTCACGCTCCAGTATTCAGTTTGGTGGAAGAAGTACATGCTGTCTTGTTGTATTGATGTGGTTAAAAGTGTTGTAGGTCCACATATTTCCTTGGTGATTGGCGAAAAAGCTCCGCGGAATGCAGCAGCAGTGAAGAAGAATAAGAAGGAGAAGAAAGATGTCTCTCTGACTATTCATAAGAAGCGAAAGTTGCAAGATTTCTATGATACCCCGCTCTCAGATTGGCCTGATTTTGAAAATCGTCGCTGTGATGGTGAGGAAAAACATGTAAAATCTGACAAGACTTCATCAGCTGCTAATAAAATTCAAAACCAGAAGCTATCTGGAGAGGGCAAAGAAGAGAACAAAGAAAATTTGGAGGCTCTGGGGCATAATGAAGAACAGAGAGCACAGACTGAAGAAGATTTGGCATCTGAACCACTGGACAAGGAGGGTGAGGCAACTGTGGACAAGACGGCTGTGGGAGATGTTGAGAGAACAGAAATAAGTATGAAGCTATCTAAAGAACATGCAGAGCAAAGCAACCAGATTGCAGCGGAAACCAGAGAAAACAAAATAGAGAACAAAACAGAACTGGGAGAAGCTTGTCCACCTGATCCATTGGAAATGATGTATAGGGAACTGCTGGAAGATGTTCAGATAAAGGAACCTGAAGCTTCTGTTCCATTTCTACTACAAGCAAGATTCAAATTGGAACAAGAGCGAAAAGCTAAAGAATTAGAAGAAGAAATGAAGATCAAAAAGCTTAAGGAAGAGATTGCTACTATGCAAGCAAAACTTATGGATCTAGAATCCCAGTCTGAGGTGTGTTCCAAATTAAAATTGCTCTTTCTTTTAGTTTATATCTATTCAGTATTTAGTATATGTACAGTATGTAACTTTGAATTCTAAGTAGGTCTGCTAGTTAGCTTTTAATTAGTCTGATGGTTCTGAAGGTCACTGAGCTATACCTCATAGATGGCTTTTATATGCTAATATAGATGACTACTTTTCCTATTCTTAAGATTGTGTCTTCCCTTCTTTCTTTCTACTCCTTCTTGGGGAAATGCTGTTTGTTTATTCATTATTATTAATGAATTAATTTTGTCCAATCTTTTTCCCAAAAAGTGTCTTGCGGTCAATCATTAACTTGAACAGATACTATAACATTCTGATCCAAGAAAATCCAGTGCTTAGGAACTTTAACACCATTAAAACATTAAAAAAACTTAATGCAATTCACTGTGCTCATTATGTTGCTAATCTGGAAGCAAGACTCATTGTTCTTTGAAGAAAGCCAATTATAACCAGAATCATCAAGTCCTATCTCAACTATTTGGTTAGCCTCTACAAATTCTCATTTGCCAAGAATTCCGATTTATAGCTATCTTTAATGTTATTTTAAGCTGCACTGCTTCTTGGATCCCCCCTCAGATCTTAGTTCTATCCGTCTGTATCATCTTAATTTTTTTGCACCATTTCAGGATAAAGTGATGGAGAAAAATGATAAAAAACTAAGTACTGCTAGAGAATGATGAATCAAGTAAAAGGAAATTTTTGAGCAATATGGTTGTCAAAGTCCAAAATATGGTTTACTTGCATGAACTTTACAAACCTTTATCCTCAGAACTTTGAAAATGAAATTAGCAATTATTTAACTCTTAAGAACTATGAAATGCAGAAAAAATTACAAGAAGAATATATATTTTTTTTTTGAAAAAAAATTGAAGTATGGGCTTTGACAAAAAAGAAGAACTAAGGATATTTGTTACATCTCAAATCATTTTCACTAACATAAATCACTTATTTTGAAATATAATGGAGAAAACTTTTGAAGTTTACATATGGAGTAAATATTAGTATAAAAGGCAAAAAGAACCAAGATAAATGCTGCCAATTCCTAAACTTTCTGTTGCAAAAATCAGATCCAAGAGCCTCATAGTAAATGTTGCTGAAGGAAACAAATATTATGGTAGCAAAAAGATCTGATCAAGCCATCAAAGATAATAGGACTATAATTAATAAGAGTATTACATAAGCAACAAAGTGTCTTCTCTAGTGCCCTAGCTATAAGGTCCGTCTAACTTAATTTGAGGCAATCATCTGCCCAAAAAGCATGGCAGCTGCTCACTCTTGTAGGTGTTTGTTTTCACAGTGACAATCTTGCAGACTAACAAGAGAATTTGGTATGTCTAGAAAATATTTCCAATAAAAGAGGTTATGCTATAAGTTGCATATCTTTTATGTCCATCCTTATCTGCTTACTGATTTACTTTCTGATGCTTCCTCTTTTATCATTTATAAGTCCAACTTAAGACGGGCAAAAATGAGAGGCCTTTATAGTGAATAACATTTTAAGTAGCATGTTGTTAATCATGAGATTTTCTATATGGCTTTAAATTCTCTAGTTTCTCCATTTTGTTTATGTAATACTTTCTGATTCCAATAAACTCAAGTTGTTTGTCTTTAATTTGGTCATACATTGTCTTTGAATGAACTAATGAAACAAAATTGCTTCTAAATAATGTATTTAGAATATTTGGTCTTAACTGCTTCCTACTTCCACTAAAAATGAAACTAAAAATTACATGACCGATTTAATACTTGCTGTCAATGATGTTTGTCCCTCTCTCGAGTTCCAAATCCTCACATGAAAAGTCCATGAGCACATGCAGCCATGTGCTCGCACAGGATTATGCAATGGCTTTCCCAAGTGTGATTAGCCATGCGCCTCTTGAATCATTCATGGACCAGCGAGGACAGTGGTGCACTTCCATGTTAGCGTGCAAGTGTTATGCATGTTCACCCTGCATAGGCATGGGAAGGCTCCTTCTCATATGGTGAATGTTTCATGTCATCTGACACTTCAACGGGTTGTCCTTAAGAAGCCTCACTCATGGATAAATATTATATCTCGAAAGGGGATATTTACAAATGAGTGTTCGCCTTTTAACCAATTTCAAAATAATTGAATGCATGTAATTGGTTAGCCAAATATGAGAAACAAGGTATGCTGTACCGGCCTGTATGGGCCGGTACGAACCAGTCCGGGCAGGGATCGGTACCGGATCAGCGTGGGATCCGGTATCGAAAGTTTTTCATTGAAAAATCAGCCGGTACGACTGCCGTACCGGTATGGAACCGGTACGGATCGATACGGAACCGGTACGTACCGGTCCGGGCCGCCATCGGTACACCGACCGGCACTAGTACACCGGCCCTTGATGAGAACAATACGAAAAGGTGTACAAATGTAGTGCTAATTATCCGGCAATCTTTACAGTGTCCTTATGCAAGTGCTTGTTAAAGAGTTGAGATGGGTGCCCCAAACTGCTTCATGCAAGAACTACAAAGCATGGACGCTAAAACAAAAGGCGGCAACATCATGATATGGATATGTGGATAGAACAAGTTTTGAAAAAAGGGCATGACAACCTAGTATGCAGCAATATATATGTATATATATATATATATTATACACATATTATGAGAAAGCAGCCATAAATCGGACAATAAAGTCCATTTGTATAAAAACATATAACATCCAAAAACTCCATCATTTAATGAACATTTAAGTTTGTAGATCACAATCCACACTTTATGTGGTAACTTCAGCATCACGTACTCTAAAATTGACCATCCATCATGAAAAGTTCAACATTGATTGAAAGAAAGAAAGCACCTCCTCCGCATCTTGGATATGCTACACATCTTGGGCATGTTGCAGAAGTATCTGGAGCCCTTATTTAATTTTAAAAAGTAGAATATGTCAAAACAAGTATCCAACACATATCCTAACCTTCTGCGATGAGTATATGATATATATTGGATAAGAACTTGGCATGCAATTTCCATTATCTAAACTTCCAGTGCATCGACATGGCCAGAGTCCGATCACTTCAATGCTGATACTATAATAAGTGCTCTGGGTTATTTGTATCATGCAAATATGATGCACAAAAATCAATTACTTGTATTACTTTTGTATGAACATCGACCTTTGAATCTATATTTTTTTTCGTCTCATACTTGTTACTGCTAAAACTACTAAAATGCTTGGCCACCGCATATCACTAAATTACTTTACTACCTTTGGCGAGTTAATTTGAGATCTTCTCTGCAATTGTCTGGCCGAGGGAGATTTTATTTCAAAGTTTTTGTGCATTAAAGCCAAAAGGCAGGTGCATCAAAGGAGGGTGATGATCAAGAAATGCCACCTTTGTCGAATGCCTTGATTTACTTTATTCTCCAAATGCCCATAAGGAGTAGTGGGAGCTTGCCTAGCCTTGTATTTGTAGTAGGCGCTTGAAGGAGCTTTAAATCTCATGAGAGTTGGGGAACCAAAAAAGAGATGGGGCTAGTTTCTAGCAAATGACTCCAAAAGAAGCATGAGCTAATTCACGACCAATTCCTCTTGTAAAGCATTTCTTCTAGAATTATATAAGTATCCTATTTTTGATTGCTAACCATAAGAACAATTTCATTTACATTTGTATTTAGGTTAACAATGGGCTTTGGTAGTTTCTCTCTTAATTATGAAGGTGTTGAGGAAGAAGTGGTAAGATTTCACAAAGAACTATTCAAAATAATTCCAACACTGAAATACCTTGATGGAACTAGGTCATGGAGGATGCTCAATAAATGGGTGAATTATGCTGCTAGATCATTGTCAATGTCGCCATCAAAATCATGGGTGATAAGAAATAGAACTGTTGATCTCAAAGGTTTTTAAGGCTAGAATATCCTCATCACAAACAAAAAGAAGTTTGGGAGGCTAGAATATCCTCTTTACGTTGTTGGACCACTATGCGAAAGGGTCAAATATATGCGGCTAGTTTCTATCTAATAGCCTTCTTTTGTAGTATATTCTTGAGATTTGGGTCTTCCAAGGTTCAAAATAGTCTTGCAATAACTATCACATCCACTTGTTAAGAAAAAGCAATACCTAGGCTCCCTTCCGATAGTTCTGTGTACCTAGCCCCCCTAATTGGGCCACATAAGTTTTGATTTTAGTAGTTTTATTTGTTTCACTAGTTCTGGTGGTTTCGGTAACTAAAATCCGAGAAATAAAAATAAATAATAAATAAAAAGTCTAAAAAATATTCCAAATGCTAATTTAGATTGTGTTGGTTCTTAGATATGTTTTGGTGTATGGTTCTTTTGATTGTTTAAGCCAGGACAATTGGATGATTTTCAAAAAAAAAAAAAAAATCATCAATAGCCTCCTTTCAGTGTGCAAACTATAGTTTATGTTTGATGACATTTTTAACATATGAACTTTTTGTCTCTATGAGATTTGATCTCAAATCCAAGTTCAGATCATGCAACTCGTCTTTTCTAGGTCTTGATCTACTCCACAAACTCATCTTCTTCACTTCTTGTATCAAATATCATTCAAACATTGGAAAAAGTTGCCTTTTTCACAAGATTCTTGGAAACAAATGTTTCTAACTCGAAAGGAAAAAGCCCAAGTTTCATATTAGGAAAATGTATCGCGAGGCTTTGGTTTTATAACCCAAAAGTAAGTTCCTTTTTTAACTCAAAGAAATAAAGATATGACTTAAATATAAATCTAATTACGTACATATATTTAAAGAAATAAACAAATAACACTAGAATGACACTAGTTATGTGAGATTTTATTTTAAGCTTCGCTTTAGTGAGTTTGAGTCAATTTTGGAAGACACCACTGAAACTCCTAGTCAATTTAGTTGAAGGTAGTAAAATTTGTTGAAACAAGAGTGAATTTGGATTGATTTTGGTCAAAAGTTAAAAGAGGTATGCCAAACCAACCCGAACTGCTCGATTCGGGGTGAACCGACTGGAATTGGTGGTGTATCAGGTCGCAAAGGCAGGTAAGGGGCCCAAACCAGCTTGAACTGAGTGGAACCACTTGGTTTCGCTATAATTGAGAAGGCATCCCGTGACCATCTCCTCTTTCTTCTACAAAAAGAAAATGGTTTTTGCAAGAAAAATTTAGGGAAGAGGGAAGATATGCTGATTTTTATGCATAAATTCAAGCCAATTAGGTAATCCCCATCTCTTCATTCTTCTCGTTTTTCATTTTCATGCCTAAATAGGCTGAAAATTGGCAACATTAGGAGAAATCATGTCAAAATTTTATAGTGCGCTTGCTAGAGATTTACATTAATTCAAAATAAAATTAATTTTTAGGCTTTTTGTAACTCGGAGTGCATATTTTGGACATGATCTCTAAATCGGGCATTTGGTATAGAATCATGCTAGAAATAGGACCTAATAATAAAGAAACATGCTACAATTATTCAATTGCAATTAGGGACAGTAACTAGACAATAGCTAGACTTTTGGGGGTCGCGTCTGCCTATATATTGGGATACTATGGCTATCTAAATCCATAAATGAAGGCAAAAGCAATAGAGTTAAAAGTAAGGGAAGGATGATAAAAGTCGAAAGTAGATTTGAGAAAAAGGTAGGTGTTCAAAAAATGATGTAGATGACAAAAACTAGAGCATACGATGACATGCATTTGCGTATCGAGTTATCTAGATTTAATTATTACAACTGCATCTATTAAACAATATTATGGTCTTTCGGGCCCAAGGTTCGCCGTACCGGTACCAAACTCCGTATCGGTGCCGCACTAGTATAGGCGTACCAAGTGTCGGTACGGTACGGTATGTGGTACGCCAGGCATACCGGCATTGGCGTACCGATACCGGTACCCATCGGTACGGATACGGTACGTCCGGTACCGTTCATTACCGACCGGTACAGCATACCATGCTCGGGCCAATATAAAATAAAATAACATGAAAACATCCTTAACATGATTATTTAAAGATTCATAAATTTTAAAATAACCTTAAAAATAAAAAATAAAAAAATAATAAAAGGAAAAAAATACTGAATTGGTGCCGAACCGATTTGTATCTGCGTACCTAGTGTCAGTACGGTTCAGTTTGTACTATACTGGTACTTGATTGGTACCATATTGGTATGGTTCAGTTTGTACCATACCATGCTGGTACCTGACTAGTATAGTACTTGGTATTCAGACTGCGGACTTAGCCGAAACCTTTCAAATGACGCTAATTCGCTTTTGAAGCCTATTCAACAAAAATTTTAAAATTCTAACATAAAACTATAGGCGAAGACAAACACACGGAGAGGTTGTACTATAAGTAGAAGTGTGGATAAAAGATTCCATTAACATAACTCTTAATTATTGATAATTGAAAGGTCAATATAGAAGAGGTTGTACTGGAAAATGGTGGGAAAAGGATGGCAATGATATGCCCAATTAGTGATGAGAGAAAGGGATTTGAATTGCTGAAAGCAATTCAGTCTAGGATCCCAAAAATATATGATTTTGATAGATGCTTACCAAGCAGCAAACGAAGATCTGGTTTTGTCCATTTATTCCTCGTCAAAATGCATATAGGAGAAAAATCAACTTAAATTGGAAAGTTCAGTAAATAGTTGAAAAGTAGTAAGTGGCCAATCTTCTTATAATCTTGTGGAAAAGCTGAGCCAATTCGTGCAAGTTTGATCTGTGGATGGAAAGTTTGATCAGTGGCAAACCCCATGACAACCAACAGTAGAAAGGACACACTGGTTGAATCCATGAATCCAAGTTGACTCTTATTATCTTTCCCTCATTCTCCAGTTGCTTTGTTGCTACCATGAGAATCCTTTTCCTCTTCGTCCTACTTCTATAATACTTTTCCTCTTCTTAGATGATGCGACAGTCACCTTTTCAAGGAAAAAAGGCACCTATCTAGATAGAATATTGAATATAGTATTTTTGGAGAAGGCTCGTCAAAAAAGAACACCACTTGAGAGTACACCCATAAGAATGCACATTCTTCTCATTCTTTGACATATAATGGATGGACTTAGATATGTGTGTTGGGTGTGGGTGTGGATGCAGGTGCATGTCCCAGTGTCATAACAATAAAGTGTCAAGTATTGGAACTTAAGGCTAGGTGAAAGAATCGGTAACATTGTTTGTAACTTCATCGCTCAACTTTTCTTATCTCTGTTTCAAACTACTGCATCTATGCAAAAAAATAGGCTTACAATAAAATTTTCCTAGGTCCCATGTATTTGTAATCCCTTGCAAAACATGGCTCCTGAAGCTGCAGCAATTTGCTAGAGTCAGCCTGGTAGTGGTCAATGTAACTCCAAGAACTATCAAATGTGCACATTTTCCATATCAAATTCAAACTACCTCTTTCCAATGTAACTATAATATTTAGTGGCCACAGATAACAAAATATAGCTTCAATCAAGATACATTGTATCAGCCCGAATTGGATGATATAGGGCATATCGTATCATACCGGTACTCGGTACGGGTGGCGTACCAACACTTGATATGCCAAAAAACTCTGTACCGTACCGTACCTACATTGTGCTAGTGTGGTACCGGTACGGGATCCGCTACTGAGATAGGAAACTTTGGCTTCAATAAATAAAAACTGGACACTTATATCATAATGTTGCAATCTATGTCCTTTATAGTGTCACTAAGCCTATTTATCCTGGTATGCAGCTTTACATATAAACATAGTCTGTTGAACCGGTCGGAACCGACCGTTCAGCCTATACCGTACCGGTACCAGCCTCCACCGGTACGGTACTTGCTTGCCCGTACCGGTGCGAACTGGTGCGGTTCGCACCGGTACAAGCCCAATACAGGTGCGAACCGCACTGGTACTCGCAGGGAAGAAGGGGGGAAGAGAGGAGAAGAGAGAAGGAGAGAGGGGAAGAAGACCTCTCTTCACTACTGGGCCTCTTTCTTTCTCTCGAGCACCTCGCGGGGAAGAAGACCTCCCTTGCTCGTAGGAGAAGGAGGGAAAGAGAGGAGGAGAGAGGGAAGAAAAGAGGAGGAGCTCGAGAAGAAGAAGAGGAGAAGAAAAAAAAAAGAAAAGAGAGAGAGAGAGAGGCCGCAGGGAATGCACCCGCGCGCAGGGGTGAGGGCACGAGTGGGGAAATGCATCCTCCGACTCGTGCCCGCGCGTGGTCCACGCAGTGGAAGTTGCGGTCCATGTGCGGAGAACCGCGCACGCGGTTTCTCGCGCGGCGAGCCTGCATGGGGCAGCGAGCCCACGCGCTGCCCCACATGGGTTTTAATGCAGCAAAATGGCATTAAATGCCACTCTGTAGCATTACGCGGACGCACACGCTTCCGCGCGTTTTTTCCTTTTTTTTTTTTCCGAACCGGTTCAGTACTGGTTCCAACCAGTACCAAACCGGTACCAGTCTTTACTGGTACGTCGATTCGTTCGGTTCTGCGTATCTTGCGTATAAACAATATAAAAGGTATCTTATTAGCAAAGAATAGCGGCAACCTTATGACAGCATATCAATTCTTCCTTTCCCCATCTTGAGCAGTAATGGAAAAATGTCATGTATTAGCATTAAAACAGTGCATAGATAGAAAGAAGTATAAGACATTCCAATTACATCCATGGGTTTATTATAAGCATTTTGGATTTTGCATTAATATGTCCTTAATACAAACAGGAGATTCAACATATAATTCTTGTCTATGCAACTATAGGTATATTCTTAGTGTTGGATGTGTTGGTTTAGTGAAATGTCATCTCTTTTTTTCTACCTCCAACTTATTTTACCGAAAAGAAATGTCCAACTTTTGAATGTTGAGTTGATTTTCCTTTTATCTCTTCTGATTAGCTTTGTGCTCAAGAAAATGATTTCATGTACACCAACAGCAGTAGTGAACATGCAGATTTCCAAGAAGTATAAACAAATTGTAATTAGTTGGCTACTGTTTAGGACATTTTTTATGAGACAGTTTTAATATTTTAACTCTTAAGAAGTTTCTTCATCTTAACAAGCAAGTTTTTTTTATTCTTATGCAGAGTTCAGGTAGTCATGGGGGACGAAGTTAGACCAGTTGATGTGAAAGACTGCTGCATCAATGTGTAAGAGATTAATAATTTTGAAACCTTCGTATGACCATTGCATGTAAGGAATGACACCATTCTTTGGCTATGGTTTACTATCTTGACTTTTGAGAAGATGAACGGACAAGAGGATAATTTTATTTGCATAGAAATCTATTAAAAAGTTAATTTAGATTAACGGGTTGAGACAAACTTGGGGCAGGTAATAAAAGGATCCCAAACTTTGATGTACCATACCTTGATCAAGTGACTTTGGAGGAAATCATGGGACATGGTGATGGTGGATGTATGCTGGGCGATCTGTATAGAAAGGAATGCCAGAATTTTCAGCAGGAAGAAGCAACTGCAATGCAAATTAACAGAAGTGTCAGGGGCTGACGGAGGACTGGTTTAGAGTGTGCCCCAGCAAAATTCAGGGGGTTGAAAATCTGTTCAGGAAACTTTAAGTATTTAAACATGGTTGGAAGTTTGGGCTGGGTTTTGTTTTTCTTTTTCCGTTGCTGTTATGTGGCTTATATTGTTAGGTGGTATCTTTGATCCTTGTCTAACTTGAGGAGCCTTCCTTTCATCATCTCAATGAACTTGATTTGGCACATTGTGCGATGTGCCCTACTTTAATACATGAAGTAGATTGCACAGACAAAGTATAAGGCTTGATATTTAGGTGTTCAATTGGACTTGTGACATATACCTTCCAATTCTGAAGAGCTATGCATCTTCTTATTGTCATTAGTGAATGGTTTTTATATCCTACCTGTGGATAAATTGACGTAGACTTGGTTGTTTCTTGTTATAAACTGGATTTATGATGTTTTCTCCAAATTGTCCATATTTCCATCATTAGTGAATGGTGAACTCGTGAGTAGTAAAATATGAAGGATATGCTGTCAGCTGAACCAGTCTTGCACATGTCTCCCTGGTTTTGTAGTTATCATCTGGTGAATGCTTCTTCTTATATGATACTTAAATCAGTTGTCCTACAATGTTGTCTTACAAACTATGAAAGACGTACTTCATTCATGGATGTGGTAGGCCTGTTTTGGACCTACAGGTGTAATATGATTAGTATCTTGTGGGTATAAAGCACTCACAAGTTGTATTAGTATTGATATGCATTAGGATCTGCTTGCTCAATTGTTTTTCTTGGTTATATATTTTTGCAGATGATTATATCAAAGGTCCATAATGATCATGCAGCATTGATTGTCCTTTATCCGAGATAGGATATATGATATAAAGCTTAACCACTACTTGCAGATTTCTATGTGCAATTGCAGTTCAGATAAATGGGAGTACTAAAGAAACAAAAAATGAAAAGAAAATTGAAAGACAAAGCATATCCACTGTCCATCAAGGGTAGTTTCTTTTTAGTGTTATGGTCTCATCCACTGAAGGAAATTTCAGTGCCAGGGACAATGTTTTTGTATCTAATTAGTTTCTTTCTGATGGTTTCCCCCAGATTAGTTATTATTCTAATTTAAGATGACAAGCACATTGTTTATTAGCTTTCATAGTAAGCGTGATTGCCAATTGTGGAACGAGCTGTAATGACGAGAGTAGCAGAAACTGCCATATGTACCTTCAGATCCTGCAGAAATATTCATTTCTTCATGCAGCCATGAAAGTTCCCATTAGCTTATGGCAATTTTATTGGTCCATACTGTTCCTATATTTCCATTGTTTATACACTCAGCTCTGTATTGTTCTTTTTTCCCCTTTTACAATCCTCGGTGACTGTTTCTTGCTGCATACATTTAAATTGGTTGTATACTTTAAGTCACATTACAGTTATTATAGTCATTTCTCTACTTTGTAAATGAAGTTTTAGAACCATTAAATTCATCTTCCAATAACCTGTGAAGTGATCTATGTGGCAAGAACTTTTAGTTACCATAGCTATTGAATTATCCGATAAAGCAAGTACTCTTCTGTGTTTCATGGTAGGACTCTTGCTTAGCATTTTCCTTGGACTTCTTAGAGGTGTCGTGGCCGTGAAAATATGCTTGATCCTTCTTGTAAGCCTTTGAATACAGATTTGCTTCATAAACCCCTGTTACAATGGGACACAATGCTCCATTTTTTTGAACAAAAGTTTGCAGACTAAAACTACTTCAACATGAATTCTTTTGGAACCGTACTCCATTCTTTTGAGCAACAATTTTGTTTCAGTAATATTCTGTACTCTTGTTTACCGGATATCATGAATATTCACTAATATTCAGTAATATTCTTTTAGAAGTCTCATAATAATAATTTAGCAAAAAATTCGTTGCAATAATATGTGTACTTCATTGCTGGAAACTCTTAATACATGCTAGTTTTTCAAATTAAGTGATTTTTAAGAATATAAAGCTATAGTCAATGCTTTGGTGGAGGTGATCAAGAGGTTTCCTGGATCACTGAGAAAGTAATGAGACTAGATATACACAATGTTTCTCTTATTTTAAAGAAAATTGGGCCCAATAATTTTCTGCCGGGGATAATATTAAAGCTTAATTACGATGATTATTAACTACTGTATCCCCCCTCCCTGCCTTGTTTTAGGGTGCATAAATTCTTGGTCTCTGAAGATGCTGACTTGAGTACATTTTCATGTAACATTCCTTTAAGAAAAATTCAATTACCATTTCGAATAATAAAAATTAAGAATGTATAATTTCTCTGTCTCATCTTAATTGAAAGGCAAGGCTGAGTACAAATAATATATGTATCTTGTATGAAGGTAAATAAAGCAACAGGTCTACTAGGAGAAGACTGGCATCTTACACCAAAATTACTACATAAGGAACACCAAATGAAAATTTCTTAAATGTGCTGACAAAAATATGTTCAAGTACAAAAAAGACTGACATTTATTATAAAGAGGTGGTTATAGGAAATCCCATAAAACATCATTCTTTGGTTGGGGAAGTTGTGGAAATATTAACTCATATATTGTAATTTTGCTCATGCTTATGGTGCTTTGCTAAGCATGATCTCTAAGAACAGTGTGACATGTGAAACAGGGACGAAAAGCCATTCTAAGTGCAACCTTGTTGTCTTACTTGGCTATTGTGTGAAAAAGGAGATTGTTTCCTCAATTCTCCACATTTGTCTAATTTTCGAGGCTATTTGCATCTAATATGAGCTTAGTATATGGCATGTAACTTTAAAAAATAATACGAACGTTTTGGATCTGGGAGAAGAAATAATTTCAGAAAATAAATTCAAAGAACAAAGACCAGTTTTGTAAAGCTCGGTATGTTTGATTGGTTCCTGTTAGATTGAGTCATGGACTCGGCTAATTTCCCTCCTCACCTTGCTTCTCTTGAGGGTCTTGTATAATATATAAGAAATAACAGAACTATAGGATGTAGCCAACACAAAATGAAACTGTAGTTTGTAACATAAATCTCAGGCTATTATCCTCTAATGCTATCGTCCATAACTCCAATCATAACATTCAGCTCAATCTGCATTTCTCCATACCAATCTTATGCACAAGCATTAGATACCATGGCATTTCCATAGAATCATGGTTAAGTATATCACTTTATCTAAAAAAGTAAAAGGAAAAAAGAGATGCAAACACAGCATCAACCCTTTTTTTATGATTATTATTAAAAGATACCCTCCAATCCTTACAGATTCACCAACCCCAAGGGCAAGCAAATGCTAAACACTTCAGGCAATCGTCATTATATTCAGGAATTATTCATGAACATAAAACAAATACCACCATAGGCAAGCTAGTTGAATTGACACATATTGAATGGTGATATATTTGCCCTGCCCGTTCCTGTATCCTTCAGAGCACATGCCATAGAAAGACATTTAAAAAAAAAGCCTGCTCATTACACCTCAATAACTCTTATTATAGTGATTGTATCACAAATTCTTAAAAGTTAAGATTGATTCAGACTAGGTAATACATGATAGGTCCCTTCAGTGATCTAACCTCTGTGCTGGCTTGGTCATAGCTGGATAAGAGGAATTTTAGTATATTTCAACCAATAATTAATAGAATCTAGCCATATGACCTCTATCATTATTGCTACGACAAACAATGTTATCACCTGGAATGACAAAATCTTTAACAAGATTTTAGAAGTCAGAACATGGAAGAAAAATCCAAACAATTGCAAAGATTACAGTGCAAGAAAAAAAATTTGTCATTCAAGACCGACACAGTTAGAAGGGCAAATAGTGACTTGATCTCTCGAGTTAGACTTTGAAGATCAATATACAAATTGAAGCAAACTGAATTGAAGAACCCTTCATTACTCTCTAAAAAATTCTATCAATATGTCAAAAAGCCACTCTCATATAATGTATTAGAAGTATATATAGAATATGACCCCTCATCCTAATTCAGACATTAAACTAGGCACAAATCATATTTGAGATAAGGCTGAATAATAAGGAAATATGCTAGAATTATTTAATTCCAAATATAGAAAACTAACTAAAATTTGGTAATGTTGCTGGAAATTGAATCCGGGGGCGATCGTCGATCGAAGAGAGGGAGCGGCAGGTGTTCACAGGGGAGCGACGGTCCGTCGGCGGGCGGCGTCCTCCGTCCGGGTGCCTGCAGGAAAGCCGGTGGCCGGGTCTTCCGGCGCCGGCCCTCCGACGCTTAAGTCAGAAGGGGGGCAAATTGTATGAGAAGAGAAGAAGAAGAACAGTATTTGTAGAGTGCGGAGTCTCCAACCCCCCTCTGAGAAGCAAGGGCTCCCTTTTATAGGGGGGTCGGTTTACCTGTGATGTGATGGGGCGAGGCCATTGTACGGCTCGGCATGTTGCTCGGATCGGCGCACGATTGGGTGAATCATCGCATTGATGTCGGAGGTGAGGTCGTTGTACGACCCGAGCTGGCACGCGATCGAGTGAATCATTGCATTGATGTCGGAGGTAAGGCCGAGATCAGAGACTTATCATGGTTGATTGGACTCTGCGGAGCTGACTTGCCGTGGAGAGCTGCGGGTCCGTAGATAACAGGAGCCATGCGCATTAATTGTGGAGTAAGCCGGAGATCCGCATTAATTGTTGAGTGAACCGGGGGTTTGCAGGGGTCATGCGCAATAAATGCCGGGGCAGTGGCAGGATATGGCCCTCGGCCGGACCTCGGGGGGTACGGCCGTAGTAGGTGGTCGATAAAAACAGACCTCGGGTGTCGGGAGTTTTCCGGATCGGAGGTTCTGAGATCGGACGTTCCAAGGTCGGACGCCGACTTCGGCTGTCCAAGGTCGGCGGTTGTGCGACTCCTTAGGGGTAATTATGTCGCTGGGGGAAAACCATATTCCCCCAACACTACCCCCCGACTTCCGAGTTCGAGCAGCTTGCAGGCTCGGACGCGGGAAGTAGAGATTATTATTATTAAAGTTGGAGGGAATCACGTCCGCACCCTTACGCTTCTCGGAGCTTTTATAACGGAACCTGCGCCCTTTGGCGCTTCGAGGTCGCTTTAGTCGGCGAGCTTATGATGGGGTCTGCGTCCTTACGTTTTCCGAAGCAGCCGCAACGGGGATGACGCCTTTTGGATCTCCGAGATCGCTTCGTGCGGCGAACCCATGATGAGGGTCCCCGGGCCCGACGAGGCGGCGCCTCGATCTCGTGGTCGAGGCCTCCCTCATAAATAAGTATGCCGTTTCGTGCTTCAAAATGAACACGCGGCGTGATCCGAGGTCGGACGCTTCCGATCTCGTATTAGTGGATCACTGATCTGGGGAGGTGGAGGCTACATCGGCACTCCACGTGTCCCGGAGACTTATTAAATGAAGGGAGCGGGGGTGACGTCCGCTCGTCTTTCAAGGAGGTCCGATTTTGCGGACCCATGATGAGGCCGTGAGATCCGATGGGACAGCGTTTCGATTTTGTACCCGACTTATTGATCCGGAGTGAATGTGGTGCCTCGGCTTCTGAGGCCGACACGCGGCGCAATCCGGTCGGGGGATGGGAACCGATCCGGTCGATCTGGGCCGTCAGGGGGGTCTATATAAACCCCACGAGTCTGCCCTAAGAATTCTATTTGGTTGCTTCTCATTTTTGCCGTCTCCTCCTTCGCTCCACCCTTCGACCAAATTTTGCCGACGGTGCCCGGAGCGATTTCCGGCGACTTCCCGTAGGTTCCCACCCTGTACTAGCTAGGGTTCCTTTTCCTCCTCCCTCCTCTATCTTCAGTTTTATTTCATCTTTCTGCAAAATGGGTCTCGGTCCCGAGGAAGTAGGGTCGAGTTTGTCGGGGGAGGAGTTGGAGTTGATCCGCTCCCGGTTCTTCTTCCAGCCCGGATTTCGTCTCGAAACTGCGGGACCGGAGGATAGGGCGACGCGGCCGCCCCCAGGTCGGATCGCGGTTCACCGCGAGACGCTCTGGGCCGGCCTGCGGTTCCCTGTTCACGAGTTCGTGAACAGCTTGCTGGTAGAGTACCAACTCGTTCCAGCACAGCTTGCTCCGAACTCGTGGAGGACCATAATCGGGTTCTTGTCCTTGTGTCTTGCGCACGGGATCCCGACCTCGGTGAGTGTTTTCCGCCGGTGTTTTTTATTAAAGAAAAATCCGGCGGATGCAGGGTAGCTATACTTCGCCTTACGGGGCGGTATGTCACTTTTTCAGGGTGCCCCTTCCTCTATTCATGAGTGGAAGGGGAAATTTTTCTTTCTTGCATCCGAGGTGCCGTGGGGGTTCAACCCGAGGTGGGGGCACCCTCGGTTGAAGGCTCTCAATAGGCTCTCCGAGCCTTCGGGGAGGGAGTTGAGGGTCTTGGACTCCCTACGGGCCCTCGGGAAGGGGTTCAACCTGACCGAGCTCTTACGGGAGGACGCCTTGGCGAGCGTAGGCTTGAGTTCAGCGCGCCCCGAGGGTAAGGGTAGTCGCATCGCTTCGTTTTTATCTGCTTTCTCTTCTCATAAATATTGGTCTGACACTTAAGAAAATTTTTGGTTTCAGATATCCCCCACATGCCGACCAGCAACACGTCCCTTTTCTCTCGAATAAAGAGGCGAGAGGCCGAGGCCGGGGGGGCTATTCCCCAGCCTCGGAAAAAGTCGAGATCGGCCGGTGCTTCTTCATCGGCCGGGACGAGAGGCCCAGAGGCGGGGGCCTCCGCAGCCGACCAGGGGCGGACGTCGGCCGCCGGTGATGCGGGCTCGGCGGCCCCGCCTTGTCCTGCCCCCGTCGCCCAGCGGGGGCCGACCATGATCCACCTGCAACGATCGGGGCCTGAGCCGAGAAGAGGCCCCGAGGTCCCCAGTTCGGGAGAGCCGAGCTCTTCAAGGGGGCCAAGGGAGGAATCGGCCGAGCCGGGGTCCCCTCTCCTCGAGGGGAGCTCGGCTATACACGACGCCGATGTCGCACGAGCCGTGTTTCGGCGTGCGATGCTTCCAGCGGACCGGGCCGAGTTCCGGAACTTGCCGCTGGAAGAGATCGTCGACGGTACCTACCGCAATACCGTTCGGGTAAGCTACTTTCCCAACTTTCCTTAGGCTACTGGCGAACACGCTGTATGTTTTTCGACTCATAATTGCTTCATCCTTTTCCTCTTGCAGCACATTCACGAGGTCGACACCCTGGTATTCATTGCCCAAGGGTGTCAAGAAGAGACTCGGCGGCTCAGCCGGCAATTGGAGCCGGCTAAGAAAAGAATTGCTGAGTTGGAGGCGGCACTGGCCGAGGCCGAGGCCGAGGCGCGGAGGGAGGCCACTGAGGCCGGGCGCCTAGCTATGGTCGAGGTGCTCGAGGAGGAAAGGGCCGCCCATTCGCTGGCCAAGTCGGCCCTGCGCGCCTCGGAGGCGCGACTGGGGGAGGCCCAGTCCAAGATCGCGGGCCTCAAGTACGAGGGCGGGGTCTTCCGCCTCAAGATCGAGCAGCTTGAGGCCCGGGAGAAGAGGGCGCTCGAGCGAGCCGAGAATGCCGTGGAGCTCTTCAAGGAGTCGGAGGAGTTCCGCGACATGCTAGAGGAGGAGACTGTGGACGGGTTTCTCCGGGGCTTTGATAACTTCCGAAAGCAGATGGCTCGGATCTGCCCCCAGTTCGACCTTTCGACGATCCGTCCGAGGATGAGGCTGGGGTACAGCTCCGACTCTGACGACGTTCCTGCCGCCCTTATGTCCGAAGAAGATCTCGCTGAGGCCGAAGCCGAGGCAGCCGAGCCGGCGGTGGCGGAGGCCCTCCCTCACGAAACCAGCGAGAACGTTCCCGCGGCGCCAGCCGAGGCCCCCGCCGCAGACCCCGAGTCCGTACCCGCCGAAGGCCCCCAGGTCATCGCCGTGGACGACCCCGAGGGTGACGCGGACGCTGCTGCCGCCTCTTAGGACTTAGGCTTTTATCTTCTCTTTACTGTAAATGAGGTCGGCCTTCACATTTGTTAAACGGCCGACCTCCAATTTTGTACTTAGCCTTTCGGCATTTTGCTAATGAAAGTATCTTTTTTTTTGCCATTCTGTGCTTACTTTTCCTTTTTTCTCCTTTAGTCGTAAGCGAGACCGGTGCTTTAACTCATTATTTTACCGACCCTCGACTTTTCGTCCTAGCCTTTGGGCTGCTTGATAAAGACATGTTCTTTGGCTGTGTTTTGCTCTTCTTTTCCTTAGCTTATTTAAGTGTCCAACAAATTTCACCAGGTGTTGGAGCTCGGATTTTAGAGCTCACAGGGGTTGTTGGGCTCGGTTTTCGGATTCTTGAGGCACCAAGTTCGGGCCTCGGACCCCCGGAAGGGGCCTTATCAGACTTGCATAAGTCATTATTGGGGCACTTGGCCGAGCTTTCGAGTTCGGCTTTTTGGGGCGTAGGTTCACAAGAATGTCAGGGCTGTTCCCTGACGGGGGCATGAGCCAATAGCCAAGCCGCCGTCGGGGCTTTCACGGTCGTTGCCCTCGGACTTCACCGAGGTTCCGGCAAGCAGAGTTGGAAACTGTAGAGGGTACCTCGGCCTTCTTGGGCTCGATTAGCACGCCCGCGGTCGAGGTCATCTTCGATTGATGCCTCGATGTATGGGGGCCGAATCGGACCCTTGCTCGAAAAGGTTTGCATGAGTTGTCATGGGGGTTATCGGTAGGGGGAGCATGCATGAGGTCGATGGGACCTTGGTCTTAGACCGACTTGTAGGGGCGACCCGGCCTTGGCCGGGGTAAATTCCCAACCTCGATCGGGATTTCGCTAGCAATATGTAGATAAATATAACAAGGCGGGCGTCGAGCGGGATGTACCTTTTGCGCCTCCGTAGTTGCGCGCTTTATAGCGGAGCGGATTGCCTTGTTCCCTCGTCGACCTTCGGAGTCACTCTTCGGCTTGGGATCGTGGGAGCTTGGGCTTCCTACGAGCCTGGCGGCGCCTTCCGAGGTCGAGGGAGTTTGCGACTCTACGGTCGATTCTCGGGACATCTCGAACATAGTTGAGGGATAACACACTAGATTGAGGGGGCCGGGGCCACATTCCCGATCCGGGATGCTTCCCGAGGTCGATGGAGTTTGGAACTCTACGGTCGACCTTCGGGGCATCCCGGCCTTAATTGAGGAATCTTGCGTCAGGTCGGTGGGTCTGGAAACGCTCTACCGACCTGCGATACGTCCCGGGGTCGAGGGAGTTTGGGATTCTACGGTCGACCCCCGGGGCATCCCGACCTTAGTCGAGGAATCGTTCGCCAGGTCGACGGGTCTGGGTACGCTCTATCGACCTGCGACGCTTCCCGATGTCGAGGGAGTTTGGGACTCTACGGTCGACCCTCGGGGCATCCCGACCTTAGTCGAGGAATCTTGCGTCAGGTCGGTGGGTCTGGGAACGCTCTACCGACCTGCGATACGTCCCGGGATCGAGGGAGTTTGGGACTCTACGGTCGACCCCCGGGGCATCCCGACCTTAGTCGAGGAATCGTTCGTCAGGTCGACGGATCTGGGTACGCTCTATCGACCTGCGACGCTTCCCGAGGTCGAGGGAGTTTGGGACTCTACGGTCGACCCTCGGGGCATCCCGACCTTAGTCGAGGAATCTTGCGTCAGGTCGGTGGGTCTGGGAACGCTCTACCGACCTGCGATACGTCCCGGGGTCGAAGGAGTTTGGGACTCTACGGTCGACCCCCGGGGCATCCCGACCTTAGTCGAGGAATCGTTCGTCAGGTCGACGGGTCTGGGTACGCTCTATCGACCTGCGACGCTTCCCGAGGTCGAGGGAGTTTGGGACTCTACGGTCGACCCTCGGGGCATCCCGACCTTAGTCGAGGAATCTGAGGATCACAGATGACCCAACATTAGAAGAAATAATCATAATCATTGAAATGGGCGAATTATTTGTAGAAAGGAGACTGAGTTCATATTCCTGATCGTCTTGAACCCCTAGGGGTTTCATTGGTAGTACATTCGTAGATTCTCGGAGTTCCAGCTTCGCGGAATTGGAGTTCCCTCTAGGGATTTCAACTTGTATGCTCCGGGTCGTTGTACTCGGGCGATTTGATACGGCCCTTCCCAATTTGGGGCGAGTTTTCCCTGCTCGGTCGGTTGAGAAGCCTCGGCTCTCCTGAGGACAAGATCCCCTACTTTGAAGAGCTTGGGCTTAACTCTGGAGTTGTAGTATTGGGCCGTTTTCTGTTGGTATCTTGCCATACGGACCCGGGCGACCTCTCGTGTCTCTTCAACGAGGTCCAGGTTGTTTCTGAGCCGGAAAGAGTTGGTGTCGGGGTCGTAATGCTCCACCCTTGAAGAAGGGAGGCCGATTTCCAGCGGGATGACGGCCTCAGTGCCATATGCTAGGTTGAAGGGGGTCTCTCCTGTGGGCAGTCGGAACGTAGTCCGGTACGCCTAGAGGACGTTGTACAAGTCCTCGACCCACTGTCCTTTGGACCGATCAAGCCTAGCTTTGAGTCCCTGCAAAATGGTACGGTTAGTTACCTCAGTTTCCCCGTTTGTCTGGGGATGGGCGACCGAGGTGAAGCGGTGGTCGATGCCGAGCTCAGAGCAAAATTTCCTGAAGTGGACATTGTCGAACTGTCGGCCATTGTCGGATATAAGGATACGGAGAAGTCCGAATCTGCAAATTATGGACTTCCACACGAAGTCCCGCATCTTTTGCTCGGTGATCCGGGCTGCAGGTTCGGCTTCGACCCATTTGGTGAAGTAGTCGATGGAGACGACCAGAAATTTTCTTTGCCCGGTGGCCAGAGGAAAGGGCCCCAGAATGTCAATCCCCCATTGGGCAAACGGCCAGGGGGCGATGATTGAAGTTAGCAGGGCCGAAGGTCAGCGTTGGATGTTAGCATTCCGTTGGCACCGGTCACACTTCCGAACGAAATCCGTCGCATCTTTCTGGAGCGTGGGCCAGTAATATCCTTGTCGCAGAATCTTATGGGCTAATGCCCGACCTCCCAGGTGATTGCCGCAGATTCCTTCGTGGACCTCTCGGAGGGCATAGTCCGCCTCAGAGGGGCGGATGCATCTGAGAAGAGGAGAAGTAAATGATCGACGATAGAGTCTGTTTTCATATAAGACATACCGGGGAGCTTGGCGCTTGATCCGGCGAGCCTCTGTCTCATCATGGGAAAGGGTTCCGTCCTGGAGATAGCAGACGAACCCGTCGATCCAGCTCGGTTCAAAGTCGATGCACATGGTGGGTTCTGGTTCATCCGTGCTGGGAGTCCGAAGATACTCGAGCGTTGTCCCCGTGGAAAGCTCGCTCATGCGGGAGGTCGCTAGGTTGGACAACTGGTCTGCCCTGAGATTCTCCGCTCTGGAAATGTGTTGGATACTGAAAGAGCTCAGGGTAGACACGAGTTCCCGTACTTTTTGGAGATATTTCTGCATGGATGGCTCTTTTGCTTCAAAGTCCCCCTGGATCTGGCTTACTACCAGCTGGAAATCACTGAAGGCCTTCAGGTCTTCTACTTTCAGCTCCTTTGCTAACTTGAGCCCGGCGATGAGAGCCTCATACTCGGCCTCGTTGTTCGAGGCCGGAAACTCGAGGCGTAAGGCTTGCTCGGCCACCACTCCTTCTGGGCTGGTGAGGATGAGTCCAGCCCCGCTACCCCCCGAAGTTGACGACCCGTCTGAGTGTAGGACCCATGGTAGTCTTGGGGTTTCCTCTATGGATACGGATGGTAGCTCGGGGTCGTCCGGCAGGGTGCACTCTACGATGAAGTCGGCGAGTATTTGAGCTTTAATAGCCGGCCTGGGCCGATATTCGAGGTCAAATTCTCCGAGCTCGACCGCCCATTTGGCGATCCTCCCCGCATGATCCGACCTTTGCAGTATTTGCTTCATAGGCTGGTCGGTCAGTATGGTTATTGTGTGGGCTTGGAAGTAAGGCCTGAGTCTCCGAGCTGAAATGATAAGAGCAAAGATCGTCTTCTCAAGTTTGGAATATCGAGTCTCAGCATCCCTGAGGACCCGGCTGATGTAGTAGACCGGCTTTTGGAGCTTGTCCTCTTTCCGGACGAGGACTGAGCTCACTGCAACTGGGGAGACGGCCAGGTATAAGTAAAGGACTTCGTCCCTCTGAGGCTTGGTGAGCAGCGGGGGAGAGGCCAGAAGGCTCCTGAGCTCTTCAAAGGCCTGCTGGCATTCTTCTGACCACCGGAAATCCTTTGGCCGCTTGAGGATCTTGAAGAATGGGAGGCAGCGCTCAGCCGATCGGGAGACAAATCTCCCCAAGGCGGCAACCCGCCCGGTAAGCCGCTGCACCTCCTTGACTGTCCTCGGGGGCGTCATTTCTTGCAGCGCTCGGATTTTCTCGGGATTGGCTTCAATTCCGCGCTGGGTTACTATGAAACCCAGAAACTTGCCCGAGGTGACTCCGAACGCGCACTTCGCTGGGTTGAGCTTCATTCGATATCCCCTGAGCTTGGAGAACGTTTCGTTGAGGTCAGCTACATGGTGCTCCGCCGCTCGGCTCTTCACCAGCATGTCGTCCACGTAAACTTCCATATTTCGGCCGATCTGGTCTTTAAAAATTTGGCTGACCAGCCTCTGATAGGTGGCTCCAGCATTTTTCAGGCCGAAGGGCATCACCTTGTAGCAATAGGTGCCCTTGTCGGTGATGAAGGCCGTCTTCTCCTCGTCTTCTGGCGCCATTCGAATTTGATTGTACCCCGAGAAGGCGTTCATAAAAGTCAGCAGTTGGTGTCCTGAGGTGGAATCGACGAGCTGGTCGATGCTTGGGAGGGGGAAACTGTCTTTTGGGCAAGCCTTGTTCAGGTCGGTGTAGTCCACGCACATGCGCCATTTTCCGTTGGCCTTCTTTACGAGGACTATGATGAGAGCACAAAAGTGCGACCTACATGTTACTAAAATTAGTGTTATTGTTAACCGATAATAATAAATTCACTAGATTAATATTATATTTGGATTTAACATAGATTAGTATAAATTATAGATAAAATGCACATTGAGTACAAATTTGACTTCAGATCGGGTCCGAATCGGATCCATTTCTTTTGAGCTTTTGGAAAATAATTTTGGGCAAATCTAAATTTGCCATAAGGTGCTGGGTGACCCATGACTTGAAAGAATTGCACTTGACCTCCAGCCAGAATAGATGACCCAAAATTTCATATCATACTATATGACTAATCGGATGGAACTTGATGTCTCCCATATCCTCCCAGCCGTCCGCACGCATCACAAAGCTCTCGGCTCCTCCCTCCTTCCGCGTTCAAGATCCACCGCATCCGTGACACACCTCTGCACCCACGGATCCATGTCCTTCCCGTGGTCCCGTTCTTCAACGCCTCAGCCCGCCAGCCAGCCACACCTTCCGCTCCTTCCCAGCAACCAAAGAAGGAAGTCCTTCCGCGTGCCAGCCACCGTGCCAGCAACGCCCGGAATCCCATCATCCCGAAATCCCAGCACCCAAAGAAGGAAGCCCCAGCCGTGATCCAATCTTCGGCGATCCCGCACCGCGTTCCCACCTTTCGTTTCAGCTTCCAGCATCTTTCCTCTTCCGCTTCCAATCCCGACGATCCCCCACCGCGTCTTCATCGCATCTCCTTCCGTTTGTGATCAAGGAACCGCATCTCACTGCTTCCCGAATCAGCATCCACTGCATCCGTGGTCAATCTCCTCAACGGATCACGCCAAGATCGCTCCTCCTCCGCCTCGCAGCCGTCCATCTCACCGCATCCAGCTCCTCCCAGCAGCCGTCCACGAAGCTTCCGCCCGTGATCAGCGATCCAGCCTGCTCCCAGCGCCCGGATCTCGTCCGTGATCGACTCCTCCCCGCGTCCTCACCGCGTCTGCCATCTCCCTTCCGCATCAGGCGTCCGTCCGCGGCTATAAGAAGAGAAGGAGGAAGAGGGAAGGAGGGTGTGCTCGGTTGGGGTGGGAACCAAAGGAGGAGTCGGCTGGGTGTTGAGAAGAAGAAACAGAGCAAGGCTCTGTTCTTGGGAAGAAGAAAGGAATAAAGAAAGTATTTTATTTTGGGAGCTCCACCGTGGGAGAGAGAGGGAGAAGAAAAGTGACTTGTTCTACTTTCTTTTTCTTTATTTTATTTACAAAAGAGAAGGAGTATTAGGTCTAATCTCCATTGTTATTTGTAATCGGTGTTATTTTTTATCAAATCTATCATTTCTTTTTCATGCAATCCTTGTTCTAGGTTTAGTTTAATTTCTATTTTCTTCATGCAATGGTTTAATTTTTCTTTTTATACAATACATTAAATTTTCCTTTATGCAGTTTCTTCTTGTTTTCATCCATTTTTATTTATGCCAGAGCTTTTTTTTTGATTAGTTAAAAATATAAATGCTCTTTAAATCTAAGTACATGTCTTTTTATTATTTTTAAATAGAAAAATAATTCTCCAGTAGACTAGAGAATTCATCATCATCCCCGATACAATGTTTTTCTTCTATTATTCAAAAATCGACTTTGAATCCGAGTGAACGTTCTAATTTTTATGCAACTCCAATCACCTCCCTGTGGATCGACCTCTTACAACCACTATTCTTCGAGTAGAACAGGTAAGAGTAAAATTAAATTTAACTTTTGTCCGTCGGTTCTAACAACGATCTGTCTAGCATATTTTTAGTTAGACAGGAATCGGACGAACAAAATTTTGGCGCCGTTGCCGGGAAGGCAAATCGAGAAGCAAGAACGATCACGAAGATCAAATCAAATTTTGGATGTCCGAAGTGAACGTACTCCGGTAGTAAGTTTTTATTTTTATTAATTTTCCTTATTTTGATAATTTCTAGTTAATAATTTCGTAGTTATTAAATTCTGAAATTTGAAATTCAAAAAAAAAAATTAAAATTAAAAAAAAAATTCAAAAATTCAAAAAATTTTTAAATTCAAAATTTGAATTCTGAGATTCGAAATTTGAAGTTTAAAAAAAAAAATTTTCTAATTAAATCAAAAAAATATAAAAAAAAATTATTATTTTTGCTAGTAATTGATAGGGTGCAATCCCCCGAGGTTATCATGCCTCTATTGGGACTCCTCACGGAGTAATCTCCAGAGCTTATTCAACGGGTATTCGGAGATTGACTGACGCATAAGAATTGTGTTTAGTTTACATTCAAGTTATTGCTATATAAATAATAATAATAAAAAAAAATATAAATAAAAATAAAAAAAAATTATAAAAAAAAATAAAATAAAAAAAAAATTTTGCTTGCTCATTTAATCAATACAACCTAATGACATTGCGTAAACTTTAAAAAAAAAATATTGATTATTTGCTGCATTTAGTATTAAGCATTTGCATAAAGTAATTAAGGGCAAAACCCATTAAAAAGATAAGGTCGGGAAGTCATTACCTGTCCTTAGCCCAAAAATCACCACCTTGCATACTTATCCTAAGCCAAATTAAATTAAAATCAAATTAGACGTTGGCCTTAGGGTTTTCGAGCTCAATTAGGCTCTTGGAAAGAAGCGGCTGAAAGCCACTCCAGTGAGGATTTAGTAATTGGTGATGTCTAGGAAAGTTTTACAACAGTAAGAACTGTTACGGGTATTGTGGTATCGGTGTATCCCTTCTGGCACCACCGCACACCCCGGGACTTTCCTGGTCACTGGTTACTGGATCACTTAACTGGTAAGCTCAAGCTTAATCTGAAAGAGAGATTAGGAGCTGTCTAATCTAGAGAGAATTTCAGAAACTTTTTAACCTGATAAGTCTCTGTGCAACTAGATTTAAGAAGCTACTAAACCTCACTTAGCTCTAAGACTAATAGGGTCAAATTGTTGTGTGGTGTTGATTGTGGTCATCTTGGTCTAGCCCTTCTTCTTATCTTTTAGGATTTCGTTTAAAAAATTGAGTCTAATTAAGTTGTGGAAAATGTATGTATGGTAGAAGGTCATTAAGGGATAAGTTAACCCCATTTGATCCTGAGATTGAAAGAACTTTTCATCACAACCTGCGAACTGTAAACCAACCGTCGATCACTACAATGGGTGAACATATTAGAACCCTGAATGAATTATTCGCTCCTGCATCCGCTAGTCCACCTACATGTATAGTATTGCCAATAAATAATGCAACCCAATTTGAAATTCGGGCTGCAACAATAAACATGTTACCCAAGTTTCATGGGTTCGAGAGTGAACAACCCTATATTCATCTAAACAAATTTTTGACAATATGTCAAACGTTTAGAAATCAAAACTTAGATGAAGAGGGTATTAAATTAAGGTTATTTCCCATGACTTTAGAGGATCGTGCTGCTGCATGGCTGTATTCCCTAGCTTCAAATTCCATTACATCATGGGAACAACTATCTAGGAAGTTTATGGCTAAGTTCTATCCTATGGTAAAGACTGAAAAAATTAAGGATGCCATCAGAACTTTTAGAGAAAAATCTGAGGAGGAATTTTCCCAAACTTGGGAACGGTTCCATGACTTGTTGGTCAAATGCCCACACAATGGGCTTGATAAGGCTGATCTAGTACATTTCTTTTACAAAGGACTACCTCCGGCACATAGAAACATGATTGAGTCCATGCACAAGGGTAGGTTCATGGACCAAATCCCGGATCAAGCCTATGAATTTCTTGTTGACTTAGCCGAGAACGCCCAAAATTGGAGTAGCTATGGTGAGGAAGTAAATAGAGATGAGTTCGGGTCCAGAAAACTAAGTAATTATGAAATGAAAGCAAACCCAGAACTCAAAAATGTCATGTCCAATCTGGTGACTGGAATGAACAACTTAAGCAAAAAGTTTGATGCTTTCACTGTTTCCACTAGCTCGAGTTCATATAAAGAGTTAAATCCCATCATGAAAGTGGATCATGAGTCACATAGTTTATGTATCTTGTGTAATAGTTCTGAGCATCTAGTGGAGTGTTGTCCTAGTTTACCCACCATAAAGGCCGAGCAAGCAAATGCTCTAAATTCATATAGTGCCTTCAAAAAGCCCACTCCTAATTCATTCAGTCCAGTCTACCACCCTGATAATAGGTTCCATCCAAATTTCTCATACAAGCAAAATGAACCTATTCAGTATCAAAGTGGTCCACCAGGTTTTCAGAACAACTTCCCCAGGATAGGTCCACCACAAATGAACCAACCTTTGGTTCCATCTGTACCGCCTTATAATGCCCCTATCCCACAGCAACCTTCACAATTAGAAACCATGATGGCTAATATGATGAAACAACAACAAGATTTTATCAAGCAACAATAACAGACCAATACAGCCCAAGCCCAGACTAACCAATTCCATGCGCAAGCAATTGCAAAACTTGAGGTTAGTCTGAGCCAAATAGCTAACTCTCTAGGGGATAGGAAGAAAGGTGAACTACCTAGTCAACCAGTGCCTAACCCTAGTAGACAACAAAATCAAGGTCAGATAGGTCAGTATCAAATCAATTCTAATGGAAATCCGACCTATGAAGTCCAAGCAATTACCACTTTAAGGTCTGGCAAGCAAGTGGACAATAAAGTCCAACTTCCTGAAAATGAAAAAGAAAATAAAACTGAATCCAATAAAAACCCTATTCAGAAGAGGGGTCAAGAACAGGACAAACCGGAAAAAAGGGAAGAACCCATAGAAACATACAAACCCAAGGTTCCCTTTCCCAGTAGACTTCAGGACTCCAAGAAACAATCTAACTTTGATGAAATCATGGAAGTCTTTAAAACTGTTCAAATAAATATACCTTTTCTCAATGCCATAAGACAAATTCCCTCCTATACAAAATTCTTGAAAGACCTCACCACGGTCAAAAGAAAAACAAGTATTCCTAGGCAAGCTGTTATGGCTGCACAAGCCTCATCCCTCATTCAACAACAGATTGCCCCGAAATTCAAAGACCCTGGTTGCCCAACTATTGAAATAAAAATAGGAGAGACGATCATCCAAAGAGCTCTATTAGATTTAGGAGCCAGTGTAAATCTACTTCCCTATTATGTGTACCAAAAGTTAGGTTTGGGAGAATTAAAGCCTACAAATATTACCCTTTCCTTAGCAGATAGGACAGTGAAGTACCCCAAGGGAATTGTAGAGGATGTAATAGTGAAAGTAAATGAGTTTTACTATCCTGTGGACTTCGTTATCCTTGAGACCGAACCTGTAATACATCCAGACAATCACACACCTATAATCTTAGGTAGACCCTTCTTAGCCACAGCAAATGCTGTGATCAATTGTCGGAATGGGATGCTGAAGTTATCTTTTGGCAATATGAAAGTCGAACTTAATGTCTTTAATATAAGTAAACAACCACCAGACGACAAAGAAATCAATGAAGTTGACATGATTGAAAGTCTGGTTCAGGAGACTTTCTTACAAACTTATAATAAGGACCCTTTAGAAGTTTACCTTGCCCATTCTGAGGAAGTGGTCGAGCATGCACCCCCTAGTTCTGTTCCTCTTATAAGCATAGATCGTCACCAGCCAACTGTTCTTCCTTGGACTCTTCCAAAACTATTCTTAGATAATGGTTGAAAAAAATGGCGATTTACATTTTGTCTGGCTGAAGACATAAAACTTAGCGCTCTTGGGAGGCAACCCAACATGTAAATATTTTCAAAAAAAAAAATGCAGGTTTGTGATTTTTGCCCCTATTGTCACTTTACCTACCCATATTAGGTAACTTCTCCTCTATCCTATTACTGTTTTAAATTTTCTTTCACATTGAGGACAATGTTAGATTTAGGTGTGGGGGAGAGAATATTTTTGATGCAATTAAAAAAAAATATTAAAATTAAAAAAAAAATAAAAAAAAGGGGGATTTCAAATTTTTAACTCAAAATCTAATCTTTTTGGCTGTATAAAGTAGGAATTGCTTTGACAATAGCTTTGAGTTAAGGAATATGATAGCAGTTTTAGCTTGAGTTGTCGTCCCACCTATCTTCTGCTAACATGATACAAGATGAGTTAGCACCTACACATAAGCACATGAATAGTGGGGTATGTAAACTTACGACTAATATGAATACTTTTAATCTTCGGGATAATTTAGAGTTATATGTGTGATGAACACCCTAACCTAACCAAAAAAAAAAAAAAAGAAAAAAAAGAAGAAGAGATAAAATAAAATAATGAGTTTAATTTAAGTCTCCTCACTGAGTAACCGGGCCTCCTGCCTGGCAAGCAGCGAGTGTTCGCGTAAAAAGGTGAGGACATTGAGATTAAACTCTGAGTGACTAATTTGGCCTTGAAGCCTAGTTAACTTGAGTTATTAAGCCTATTAGGGTGTCTCTACACCTAGTGCCCTGAGCCATCTGGATCGGGAGTCATTGGCCTAACACTCGCTACATGGGTTAGCTAGAAAGCTTAATAAGGCTAGATATTGCACAAGTCATTCTTCTTAGCATTCAGTCTGAAAAAAAAAAAAGAATAAATAAATCCGGGGTGTTCATTACCATTTAACTCTAGAAAGTCTTGAAAATTGGAGTGATCATGTTGGAAGTAAGTGAAAGCCACTCATTTATATGATACTATCTTGCACCTCACTACATTCTTGACTTGTTAGCAGATAGATGGGGTGTAATGAAACTTGAGTTAGAGTCTGTTTAAATATGATAACAACAAGTCTCTATTGTCCTTGCAATTCTAGTTTCATACAATAATACTTGTTCAAATTTCGAGTTAAAATTTGGAAATTCCTGACTGATGAAGTTTGTGGGTAACTTCACTGCAAACCCTCACGAGACAACACTCGTCCGCTAAGGGTAACCTAGGGGTTTAACGGCTTGTTGCACATGCTAAGTGCAATCGTAATGCTCTACGAAAGTGAGTATTTATCTTAGGATATTTATATAATAAATAACACTTTTGCTCTCTCATTTTATCATTTTTGCACTGAATTGCTAGAGACTAGCAATAAGCTAGTTGGGGGGTGTGATAAGAGCACAAAAGTGCGACCTACATGTTACTAAAATTAGTGTTATTGTTAACCGATAATAATAAATTCACTAGATTAATATTATATTTGGATTTAACATAGATTAGTATAAATTATAGATAAAATGCACATTGAGTACAAATTTGACTTCAGATCGGGTCCGAATCGGATCCATTTCTTTTGAGCTTTTGGAAAATAATTTTGGGCAAATCTAAATTTGCCATAAGGTGCTGGGTGACCCATGACTTGAAAGAATTGCACTTGACCTCCAGCCAGAATAGATGACCCAAAATTTCGTATCATACTATATGACTAATCGGATGGAACTTGATGTCTCCCATATCCTCCCAGCCGTCCGCACGCATCACAAAGCTCCCGGCTCCTCCCTCCTTCCGCGTTCAAGATCCACCGCATCCGTGACACACCTCTGCACCCACGGATCCATGTCCTTCCCGTGGTCCCGTTCTTCAACGCCTCAGCCCGCCAGCCGGCCACACCTTCCGCTCCTTCCCAGCAACCAAAGAAGGAAGTCCTTCCGCGTGCCAGCCACCGTGCCAGCAACGCCCGGAATCCCATCATCCCGAAATCCCAGCACCCAAAGAAGGAAGCCCCAGCCGTGATCCAATCTTCGGCGATCCTGCACCGCGTTCCCACCTTCCGTTTCAGCTTCCAGCATCTTTCCTCTTCCGCTTCCAATCCCGACGATCCCCCACCGCGTCTTCATCGCATCTCCTTCCGTTTGTGATCAAGGAACCGCATCTCACTGCTTCCCGAATCAGCATCCACTGCATCCGTGGTCAATCTCCTCAACGGATCACGCCAAGATCGCTCCTCCTCCGCCTCGCAGCCGTCCATCTCACCGCATCCAGCTCCTCCCAGCAGCCGTCCACGAAGCTTCCGCCCGTGATCAGCGATCCAGCCTGCTCCCAGCGCCCGGATCTCGTCCGTGATCGACTCCTCCCCGCGTCCTCACCGCGTCTGCCATCTCCCTTCCGCATCAGGCGTCCGTCCGCGGCTATAAGAAGAGAAGGAGGAAGAGGGAAGGAGGGTGTGCTCGGTTGGGGTGGGAACCAAAGGAGGAGTCGGCTGGGTGTTGAGAAGAAGAAACAGAGCAAGGCTCTGTTCTTGGGAAGAAGAAAGGAATAAAGAAAGTATTTTATTTTGGGAGCTCCACCGTGGGAGAGAGAGGGAGAAGAAAAGTGACTTGTTCTACTTTCTTTTTCTTTATTTTATTTACAAAAGAGAAGGAGTATTAGGTCTAATCTCCATTGTTATTTGTAATCGATGTTATTTTTTATCAAATCTATCATTTCTTTTTCATGCAATCCTTGTTCTAGGTTTAGTTTAATTTCTGTTTTCTTCATGCAATGGTTTAATTTTTCTTTTTATACAATACATTAAATTTTCCTTTATGCAGTTTCTTCTTGTTTTCATCCATTTTTATTTATGCCAGAGCTTTTTTTTGATTAGTTAAAAATATAAATGCTCTTTAAATCTAAGTACATGTCTTTTTATTATTTTTAAATAGAAAAATAATTCTCCAGTAGACTAGAGAATTCATCATCATCCCCGATACAATGTTTTTCTTCTATTATTCAAAAATCGACTTTGAATCCGAGTGAACGTTCTAATTTTTATGCAACTCCAATCACCTCCCTGTGGATCGACCTCTTACAACCACTATTCTTCGAGTAGAACAGGTAAGAGTAAAATTAAATTTAACTTTTGTCCGTCGGTTCTAACAACGATCTGTCTAGCATATTTTTAGTTAGACAGGAATCGGACGAACAGACTACGTTGGCGAGCCAGTCTGGGTAAGAGACCTCCCGGATGAAGCCGGCTTCAAGGAGTTTATCCACCTCCTCGGCCGCAGCTCGTTGCCGTTCCGGGGCGGAGCCTCTTTTCTTCTGCTTTATAGGTCTGCTGGTTGGCTTCACCTGAAGTCGATGGACCATGACCTCAGGGTCAATTCCCGGTACGTCCGCGGGCGACCAGGCGAAGATATCGGCATTGTCCCGCAGGAAGCTGATGAGGTGATTCCTCTCGCGGGCGCCAAGGCCGGAGCCGACCTGCACAGTTAGCTCGGAAAAATTTTCTCGTAGTGGAACTTGAACAAGAAGCTCACCAGGCTCTACTTGCTTCTTCCAAAGGGTGTCCCTCGCATCCAGGGTTTCTATGGGTAGTGAGGGGCCCATTGGCTGAATCGGCGCCTCGGTCGGTTGCCTTACTCGGTAGGCCGCCATGTAGCACTGCTTGGCAACCAACTGGTCTCCACGGACCTCGCCTACTCCTTGGCCGGCGAGGAACCGCATGAGCAGATGGCGGGTTGAGACCACGGCTCGAAGGGCGTTTAGCCCTGGCCGCCCAAGGATGGCGTTGTAGACTGAGGGCAGGCGGACCACAAGGAAGTCCGTCCTCACAGTGCTCTCCTGGGGAGCGAGGCCAACTGTGACAAGGAAGCTGGCCTCGCCTTCAACTGGGACCGAGTCCCCGGTGAACCCAACCAGTGGGGTATTGATTTTTCGGAGATGTCCTTCTGGCAACCCCATTTTTTGGTAGGCATGATAATACAAAACGTTGGCTGAACTTCCATTGTCAACTAGGACACGTTTTACATCAAACCTGTTTACAATCATAGAGATGACCACAGCGTCATCGTGGGGGGTCTCAATCCCTTCCAGGTCCTCGTCCGAGAACAAGATGACTTTATCAGTACGCAGGCGCTTCGGGGAGGCTCCCTGGGCTGCTTCTCCTGCCGAGGCTCCTCCGATCATATTGATGGTGCCGGCGATAGGCCTGTTGTCGTCCGGGTTTTCGGGCGGTGTGACGTTTTCCGTCGGCCTCCTTTCCTCACGTCGGTTCCTCACGAACCGGTTGAGTACTCCTCGACGGATGAGCGCTTCTATCTCGTCCCGGAGCTGGAAGCAATCTTCCGTGTCGTGCCCACGGTCTCGATGGAAGCGGCAGTACTTCCTGGGATTGCGGGGAACTCCCGTATCCCGCATAGGAGGCGGGGGTCGGAAGAAATCCCGACCCTCGATTTCCATCAAGATCTCGGCCCGGGGGGCATTGATAGGCGTGTAGTTCTCGTACCTCCCTGGGTACGTCCGGGGCCGTGGTGGAGACCTTGGTCGAGGTGGGGTCCTCCGCTGAGGTCGTCCCTGCTGCCGAGGCGGGCTCCTCGGTCGGGGGAGGTTCTTCTCTCGACGGGGGGATCGACTCCTTTGTCGGCCGCGCTCCTCGCGGCGTTTCTTCTGCTTCCTTGAGGCGGGCTCAATCGCACCCCGCCTGGAGGCGACCGCCTCCTCGGCCTTGGCATACTTCCGGGCTCGGGCTAGCATTTCGGTGAAGTCGGCCGGGAAGCTCTTCTCAATGGAGAAGAGGAATCGATAGGAGCGAACTCCAGTCTTCAGGGCCGACATGGCTATTGACTGGTCTAGCTCGCGAACTTCCCACGTAGCGGCAGTAAAACGGTCCAGATACTCCTTGAGGGATTCCCCCTCGTTCTGCTTGACGTCCAGGAGGGAGTCTGACGTCCGCCGTTGGCGTCGGCTGGCAGCGAAATTGGTAGCGAACTGCCTGCCGAGTTGCTCAAAGGAGGATACCGTGTTCGGCTTTAGTCCAGAAAACCAAAGCCGAGCTATCCCTCGAAGAGTCGCTGGGAAGGCCTTACAAAGTACGGCCTCCGAGGATCCTTGTAGAGCCATGAGGGCTCGGTAGCTCTCTAGGTGGTCGAGGGGGTCGGTAATTCCGCTGTAGGGCTCCACCTGAGGCATTTTGAACCTCGTGGGGACCGGCTCATCCTCGATCTGGCGGGAAAAGGGGGATTTGGTGGTGAACTCAAAATCTCCCTCCTGCCTTGCTTTCTTACTGTGGAGCGCTTCAATCTGGCGCTCCAAGTGCTCAACTTTCCTGTCGAGCTCCCCAACCCGTGGAATCGTCGCCGTGGTTTGCTCCGGCTCACGGTGGTCTGGGGCTGATTCAGCTTCAGAGGGTTGGGGTCTTCTGCCGAGACCTTCCCCTAGTAGCTCTCTCTGGGGGGAGGTTCGCCCCTCATTGTTGGCTCTGGAGGAGCCATGAAAGTTCTGGCCTGGGAGAACCGGGCCGTTGGGAGGAAACTCCGGCTGGACCTGGGCCTGCGGGGGGAGCGTTGGTAAGGCCTCCTCGCGTCGCAGGCTTTGAACGGCGGCGGCCAGGGCCTGGACTTGCTGTACCAGAGCATTGAATTGCTCCGGCCGGACCTGAGGAACTGGGTCAGCCGGAGTAGGTGAATTCTGGACGGAATGTCCAGGACTCTGTGGGGGACGCCGGGAGATGTTGGAGGCTCCCTTGCTTCTCAACTTCATGATCGCTACTCGGGCCCTCCTTCTAGCGCCAACTGTTGCTGGAAAATGAATCCGGGGGCGATCGTCGATCGAAGAGAGGGAGCGGCAGGTGTTCACAGGGGAGCGGCGGTCCGTCGGCGGGCGGCGTCCTCCGTCCGGGTGCCTGCAGGAAAGCCGGTGGCCGGGTCTTCCGGCGCCGGCCCTCCGACGCTTAAGTCAGAAGGGGGGCAAATTGTATGAGAAGAGAAGAAGAAGAACAGTATTTGTAGAGTGCGGAGTCTCCAACCCCCCTCTGAGAAGCAAGGGCTCCCTTTTATAGGGGGGGTCGGTTTACCTGTGATGTGATGGGGCGAGGCCATTGTACGGCTCGGCATGTTGCTCGGATCGGCGCACGATTGGGTGAATCATCGCATTGATGTCGGAGGTGAGGTCGTTGTACGACCCGAGCTGGCACGCGATCGAGTGAATCATTGCATTGATGTCGGAGGTAAGGCCGAGATCAGAGACTTATCATGGTTGATTGGACTCTGCGGAGCTGACTTGCCGTGGAGAGCTGCGGGTCCGTAGATAACAGGAGCCATGCGCATTAATTGTGGAGTAAGCCGGAGATCCGCATTAATTGTTGAGTGAACCGGGGGTTTGCAGGGGTCATGCGCAATAAATGCCGGGGCAGTGGCAGGATATGGCCCTCGGCCGGACCTCGGGGGGTACGGCCGTAGTAGGTGGTCGATAAAAACAGACCTCGGATGTCGGGAGTTTTCCGGGTCGGAGGTTGATGAGAGCACAAAAGTGCGATCTACATACCACTTAAATTAGTATTATTGCTAACAAGACAATGATAATATGGCTGATTTAATATTATATTTTTGTTGGCACAGGTTATTGTAAATTAGAGTTTGAATACGCATTTTGTATAGTTTGGGATAAGGCATGGCTCCAAGCCTGATGATGTTAGGAGCGTAATTGAACCTGGTCAAGCATACTTGCACCGGAGCTACACAAGCCTACATGCCACAGCTTTTTGAGCACATTGGGGATCAAAATAAAGAAAGATCACGTGTAATTGGGGAATTATTCCGAGTATTGGCTGGCTATCCCACGCTTCATCTTCAGCTGTCCAAGCCCCCAATCCAGCCATCTGCAGTCAGCTTCCTGATTCCAAATCAAGGACTTCCCAGATTGAGCATTCCCTTTCCCAGCCGTCCACGACCCTCTCGCAATGCATGCCAAAGATCCCGCGGCAGGCTTCTTCGTCGACAATCTCGTGCTATCCCACGCGTCCGTCCGCTCCTCCCAAGGCTCATCCGTCCGCATCCAAGCTTCCACGTCCAGCTCTCACGATTTCCTTCCCCATCCAGCGCGTCTCACAATCCTCAGCATCCGCGTCCGGGTATCTCGCAGCTGGTTAGGATGCTCCTCACGAACGCACTCCTCGTCCGCTCATCCCGTTCGCCTTACGAGCCACAGCCTCATCGAGCCGTCCGCCTCTTCTGCATCTTCCAGGCGCCAGCCGTTCAATCACCCCACGATCAGCCTTCCTCCCAGCCGAGATTAGCATCTCCTTCTTCCGCGATGGAACAGCAGCGGATTCCGGACTCGCGATCGTCCTAGCATCTCGTTCTTCAGCCAAACCAGCGCATCAACCGAATCCCAGCGTCCCGAGCTCGCGATCCAGCCGTCCGTGGCGATTCTCCCGCGTCCAATTCCCTGCAGTCGTCCGTTTCCGCACCTCAAACTTCTTCCGCGATCCCAGCATCCGCAATCCATTTCCGTTCGCGTCTCAGCTTCATCTCAGCCATCCAAGCGTCTTCATCCGGGGGGCATCAGAATCCTATCCGTCGGTCTCCACCGCGTACGAGAAGGGGATCAAAGGCCAGCTTGATATCTTCCGCTCGGCTGGGGGAGAGCCGAATATCCTCATTCGGTGAAAACAGAGGAGTCCCCATTCAAAGAAAAAAAACAGAGAGAGGAAACAGGGGAGGCCCTGTTTCCAAAAAGAAAAAAAAAAAAAAAAAAATTTTTTTTCTGCTGTTTTTATTTCCTGCACAGTCTGCATCAAACTCTGATATCTGAGTAATCCACCGTCTGATTGCATTCAAATTTTGTCGACTGGTGTAGGACACAGGATGCTTTCATCTGAACGGTCTGATTGATATTCTGAGTTGTTTCGACCATTAAATTAATATACAACCTTGCTGCTGTCTGCTTTGAATTTTCTGTGTTTAATTTTTTTGTTTAGAATCAGAATTTTATTATCATCATATCTCATTAACCCTTGTTGCTACTTGAAAATTGATAAGAACTTTAAGAAAAGATCAAGGGTAATCATTTAACCAAAAAGAAAAAACAAAAAAAAAACAAACAAATAAATAAACTCTGAAATTTTGTATGCTAGGTTGGAATAGGGACAACACTGGACGTCTGAGTCGACAAACATTTGACAATTCCTTAGATCACATTATTGAAACTTTTTCGCAAAATCTCAGATCTGGTGAGATGGCTGATGATGATGTAGGAAGTCACCATGGTGATGAAGGTAGACCCCCAGTTATGACACTTCGACAATACTTACATCCCACTAGGACTAGTCAACCTTCATGCATGATTATTCCTGAAAATGTAGGACACTTTGAAATCAAACCAGGAGTAATTCAATTGCTGCCCAAGTATCATGGGATGGAATCCGAGAACCCTTATCTTCACCTTAAGGATTTTGAGGAAATTAGCATCACATTTAGAGTGCCAAATGTATCGGAAGATGTCCTTAAATTAACCTTGTTTCCTTTTTCCTTGAAGGATAAAGCCAAAACATGGCTGAACTCCTTGAGACCAAGATCGTTAGGAACATGGCATGATATGCAAAGAGAATTCTTGAAAAAGTTCTTTCCCGCACAAAGGACTAACTTTTTGAAAAGGCACATTAGTAATTTCCAACAAAAAGACCATGAAACATTTTATGAATGCTGGGAGAGATTTAAAGATTTGCTTCTCTCTTGTCCTCATCATGGGTTTGAAACATGGAGAACCATTAGTTTCTTTTACGAAGGGTTGTCCCCACAGTTGAAACAATTTATAGAGACTATGTGCAATGGTCTATTTCTGGAAAAGCAACCCGATGAGGCATGGGACTATTTAGACTCTCTCGCAGAGACTGCACAATTATGGGATACAGGGGATAGAGTGAATAAACCTTTGCCTAAGCCTACTAGCATTCCACACGGGGGCCTTTACAACCTTAATACTCAGGATGATATTCAAGCTAAAATGGCAGCCCTTACTCGGAAGGTAGAGGAAATTGAACTTAGAAGGATTGAACCCGTCAAGACCGTAGAACATAACAGCGAGTGTTGTAGGATTTGCGAGATGCCTGGCCATCTCATCACTGATTGCCCCACAATACCCGCATTCAAGGAAGTCTTGCACGATCAGGCCAATGTTATGAATACCTATCAAAAATTTTTCAATAATCCTTTTTCGGGTACTTACAACCCTGGATGGAAGAACCATCCAAATTTCAGGTGGAGGAATGACCAACCTCAACAAGTATATAACCCAACTCCTCCACCTCCGCCACCTCATTATGCACACGCACCCCCTCAAAAACCCAGTCTCGAAGAAACTTTACAATCTTTCATGCAAGGTCAAGCTAAAATCAATGATGAATTAAGAAATCAACTGACAACGCTGACCACTGCTTTAAGTGCTCAAGAGAAGGGTAAGCTACCAGCTCAACCACAAACTAACCCTCAAGTCTACGGCGGTAGCAATGCATCATCTTCAACTTCGCATAAAGAGCAAGCAAAGAGTATAATAACTTTGCGAAGTGGAAAGATTATTGACCGACCAGTCCCGGAACAAACTCAAGTCATACCTGATTTTGACCCTCCCAAGACAAAAGAAAAGGATAATGAAGAAACTGAAGCATCAACATCTACTGAAAAAATTGAATGTCCTTTTCCTGCACCATTTCCACAAAGGTTAAAGCCCTTGCAAAAGCTTGAACCAAACTCTGAAATTCTTGAGCTTTTTAAGCAAGTAAAAATCAATGTACCTCTTCTTGATGCAATAAAACAAGTGCCTTCCTATGCAAAATTTTTAAAAGATTTGTGCACTGTCAAGCGTCGTTTAAATGTCAAGAAGAAGGCATTTCTGGCTGAAAATGTGAGCGCAATTTTACAGCATAACATTCTTCCTAAATATAAGGATCCAAGTTGCCCAACTATCTCGTGCATCATTGGCAATTTTAGGATTGAGCGAGCATTGCTAGATTTAGGAGCGAGTGTGAATTTGTTGCCATATACGGTATATGAGCAACTCGGTTTGGGTGAGTTGAAGCCAACAACTGTGACCTTACAACTAGCTGACAGGTCAGTGAAAGTCCCTAGAGGGATTATCGAAGATGTGTTGGTCCAAGTAGACAAGTTCTATTTTCCTGTTGATTTTATCGTACTGGACACACATCCGGCTTCCAATTCACCACATCAGATTCCGGTCATCTTAGGACGTCCATTCCTTGCAACTTCTAATGCATTGATCAATTGTAGGAATGGTGTCATGAAGCTTTCTTTTAGCAATATGACCTTGGAACTGAACGTCTTTAGTATAGGTAAACAACCCAGTGATCATGAAGAAAGTAAAGAAGTTGAATGGGTTGAAACCATTGCGGAAGAATATTTGTTAAAAGAAACATTTACTGAATCGGCCGACAATGGTTTGATAGATTGGTGTTCTGAAGGTACTGCTAATGATGAGGTCCCACCTGGTTTAGATAATTCGGATGTTATGATGGTCAATGGGTGGAGACCGCGAATAGAGGAATTTGAACATTTGCCATCTCGAGGAATAAAGATAGTACCATCCCATGAACAAGCACCTAAGCTCGAGTTGAAACCTTTACCGAAGGAACTCAAGTATGCCTTTCTTGGATCCGATGACACTTTTTCTATAATCATCTCATCTGATCTTGATCATGCCCAAGAAAGAAAATTACTTGGTGTTCTAAAGAATCATAGAGGAGCTTTAGGGTGGTCTATTGCAGACTTGAAGGGGATTAGCCCTTTGATTTGCACGCACCGGATATATTTGGAGGATAATGCCAAAATCACAAGGCAAATGCAATGCAGGTTGAACCCTACGATGAGAGATGTGGTTAAAGCAGAAGTCCTCAAGTTGCTTGATGTGGGTATTATTTACCCAATTTCCGATAGCAAGTGGGTAAGTCCTACTCAAGTTGTGCCCAAAAAAGCAGGTCTAACGGTAGTCAAAAATGAGCAGGGTGAGTTAGTCCCGACTCGTGTCCCCACGAGTTGGCGCATGTGTGTTGACTATCGAAAATTGAATTTGGTCACTAGGAAAGATCACTTTCCCTTACCCTTCCTAGACCAAGTTTTGGAAAGAGCTGCAGGACATAATTTTTATTGTTTTCTCGATGGCTATTCCGGATACTATCAAATCGAGATTTCACCAGAAGATCAAGAGAAGACTACTTTCACTTGTCCTTTTGGTACATTCGCTTTCCGTCGGATGCCGTTCGGGTTATGTAATGCACCTGCAACATTTCAAAGATGCATGCTCAGTATTTTTGAAGACATGAATGAGAAGTTTTTGGAAGTGTTCATGGATGATTTTTCTGTTTTTGGCGATTCTTTTGATGATTGTTTACTACATTTACAAGCTGTCTTAGCTCGGTGTATAGAAAAGAACCTGATACTGAATTGGGAGAAATGCCACTTCATGGTGCCAAAGGGAATTGTCCTAGGACATATTGTTTCATCGAAGGGCATGTAAGTTGATAGAGCCAAGATTGACTTAATCGCCAAGCTACCTGCACCCAAGACGGTTAGAGATGTTAGATCATTTTTGGGTCATGCCGGATTTTATAGGAGGTTCATCAAGGACTTTAGTGTCATAGCCCGACCATTATGTAACCTCCTATCCCTTGATACACCGTACAATTGGACTGAAACCTGTCAAGAGGCATTCGAAAAGTTGAAGTCTATGCTTAGCACTGCACCCATCGTGCGACCACCCGATTGGTCATTACCTTTTGAGATCATGTGCGATGCTAGTGACTCTGCGATAGGAGCTGTCCTAGGACAACGCAAGGATAATAAGCCATATGTCATTTACTATGCAAGCAAAACTTTAAATGATGCTCAAATGAATTACACCACCACCGAAAAGGAATTGCTTGCAGTAGTATTTGCATTAGACAAATTTCGCTCTTATATCCTTGGTGCTCCTATTGTTATCTTTACGGATCATGCAGCGCTAAAATATTTACTGGATAAGAAAGAGGCTAAACCACGCTTAATATGATGGATACTTCTACTCCAAGAATTTGACATCACTATCAAAGATAAAAAGGGAGTAGAGAATGTGGTTGCTGACCATTTATCACGGCTAGTTTTTAATGATTCGGTGCCACAGTTGCCCATCAAGGACTCGTTCCCTGAAGAGCAATTGTTTGCACTTTCTACTATGCCATGGTATGCTGATATTGTAAACTTTTTTGTCACTAACCGGATGCCGGAGCATTGGGGATCGAATGATAAGAATAATTTCTTGCGTGAAGTAAGAAATTATTATTATAATGCTCCTTATTTGTTCAAGTATTGCAATGATCAAATCTTTAGAAGATGCATTCCGGAACATGAGATACAAAGTGTACTCTCTTTTTGTCATGCCAGTGCTTGTGGAGGACACTTTGCATCTAAGAAAACGGCAGCTAAGGTGTTGCAATGTGGTTTTTATTGGCCTACACTATTTAAAGATGCCCACGAGTTCTGTAGGACATGTGACCCATGTCAACGTGTTGGAAGTCTAACTCGTAGGCAAATGATGCCTCTTCAGCCTATTACTGCTATTGAAATTTTTGACATGTGGGGCATCGATTTCATGGGCCCATTCCCACCGTCGTTTGGATATGAGTATATTTTAGTTGGTGTTGAGTATGTGTCAAAATGGGTAGAAGCTGTTGCCTGTAGAACTAATGATCACAAACCTGTTTTGAAATTTCTAAAAGAAAATATTTTTTCACGATTTGGGATGCCCAAGGTTATAATTAGTGATGGGGGAAAACATTTCTGTAATAAGCCTTTTGAGATCCTATTACGAAAGTACGGTATCACTCATAGAATTGCAACTCCTTATCACCCGCAGACTAGTGGCCAAGTAGAGCTAGCCAATCGGGAGATTAAACGAATTTTAGAGAAAACGGTGAATCCATCACGCAAAGACTGGTCTTTAAAACTTTCTGATGCATTGTGGGCTTACCGTACTGCTTATAAAACTATTCTTGGTATGTCCCCGTATCGGCTAGTCTATGGAAAAGCATGTCATCTACCTGTTGAATTAGAGCATAAATCATATTGGGCCATTAGAAAATTGAACTTTGAATTGTCAGATGCTGGTTTAATTCGAAAATTACAATTAAGTGAGTTGAATGAAATTCGTCGGGATGCGTATGACAATGCTAGACTTTGTAAAGAACGAATGAAAATTAGGCATGATAAATCAATTCTAAGAAAATCTTTTGAACCTGCACAAAAAGTTCTTTTGTATGACTCTCGCTTACATCTGTTTCCTAGAAAGTTACGATCAAGATGGACAGGTCCTTTCATTGTAAAAACTGTTTTTCCACACGGGGCAGTTGAAATTGAGAATCCACAGGATGGTCAAATTTTTAAGGTAAATGGACACAGATTAAAACCTTTTCTTGAGAATTTTGCAGATGAAGAGGACTCCTTTCCCTTGGAGGAGCCTTCTTATGACTGAGCATGACGGCCAAGGTATGTGTATATTAGTTAGAATTAAATTTTTTCTTTTATTTCTAGTTTTCTTCTTATTTTGTAGGTCTTCTTTTCTGAAAATCAACAGCTCAAGGTATTCTTCTTCTCTCTATTATTTTCTCTATTGTCTCTAATATATAATTTTCTTGCATTTTTTTTTACATTGAGGACAATGCAATGTTTAAGTTGGGGGGAGGAAAATATTTTGAAAAAAAAAAAAAACTTGTTTTTGCATTTGATTTATTCTACTACTTTCTTTTCTGAGCAAATGCACATGTATTTTCATATTGAGTGTGTACAACTATTAAGGCAAGGAACACATGCATACTATGACTGATCAGAGACCTATTATTAGATCCCCACACGTGTACTTAATGACAATAGGAAGGCCTCAGGAGTTCATATTTGTTAACTGCATTTTTGTTAGCTTTATCCATAAAAGAAGTATGAGTATCCTTGTTCGTACCATAAGGTTCAGGATTTGGTTTTCACATAAAGATAGAGGTTGAATATCCCGACTAGATTACTTAGGTGCCTTATGATCCGACTTTGGTTGACCTATAGTCACGATGCAGTCACATATATAATAAAAATATTTATATGGTTCAGTCTATCATTTCTTTTCTTGCATATTTATTATTCAAAAAATAATAATAATAATAATAATACTTATGATGACAAGTCTGGCCTCGTGGCGTAGTCTGGTTCGAGTAATTAAGTCCGAGGGGTGTTTCACCTAATGTCTTGAGCCAACTGGATCGGGGGTCATTGACTGAAAGCTCGCTACATGGACCTTACTAGAGCCTAATGGGGTTGGATAGCTGTAGTTGTCATGTGTATTGAAAAAAAAAATGAAAATGAAATAAAAATAAGCATGAATGAGTTGGTTAGGCTGAACCTAGTGACATGTGGTAATGGCTGGTTTGACTCCATTGTATTGGACCTCTGTGTACCCGGGTTGTTTAGTTGAGATTGATAGCTCTTTCTTTACATGCGAACCATTCTTGACAAATTTAGACAACATGTGATATTCTGAAAATTTGATGGATCAGGTTCTAATAAAGTGTAGAAAACATTTGTGGACTTGAGTAGTGCACCTAAAACTCAGGCGGTGCTCTGTTGTGGTGGAGGTATTAGTACTCTGAGAAAGTCATATGATTTGATGCACACTACACTTTTATATTCCTTGCTTTGACAGTTGCAATGCTTGAAAATATATATCGATTAATTACATGTGTATTAGCTTAGAATTTATTTCACATTTTTTTATTAGGATCTCATCTCATGCCATATAATTCATGATGTTTGTGGATAACATCCCTGAAAACCCTCACGAGACAACACTCGTCCACTAGGGTAACCTAGGGGTTTAACGGCTTGTTGCACGTGCTAAGTGCAATCGTGATTCCTACGAAAGTGAGTACTTATCTTAATTTTATGCAATTAGTTCTAATAAAACATCAAAGGATCAACCAACACTTTTCGTACTCTCATGTTATTGTTTACTCTGAATTGCTAGAGACTAGCAATAAGCTAGTTGGGGGGTATGATGAGAGCACAAAAGTGCGATCTACATACCACTTAAATTAGTATTATTGCTAACAAGACAATGATAATATGGCTGATTTAATATTATATTTTTGTTGGCACAGGTTATTGTAAATTAGAGTTTGAATACGCATTTTGTATAGTTTGGGATAAGGCATGGCTCCAAGCCTGATGATGTTAGGAGCGTAATTGAACCTGGTCAAGCATACTTGCACCGGAGCTACACAAGCCTACATGCCACAGCTTTTTGAGCACATTGGGGATCAAAATAAAGAAAGATCACGTGTAATTGGGGAATTATTCCGAGTATTGGCTGGCTATCCCACGCTTCATCTTCAGCTGTCCAAGCCCCCAATCCAGCCATCTGCAGTCAGCTTCCTGATTCCAAATCAAGGACTTCTCAGATTGAGCATTCCCTTTCCCAGCCGTCCACGACCCTCTCGCAATGCATGCCAAAGATCCCGCGGCAGGCTTCTTCGTCGACAATCTCGTGCTATCCCACGCGTCCGTCCGCTCCTCCCAAGGCTCATCCGTCCGCATCCAAGCTTCCACGTCCAGCTCTCACGATTTCCTTCCCCATCCAGCGCGTCTCACAATCCTCAGCATCCGCGTCCGGGTATCTCGCAGCTGGTTAGGATGCTCCTCACGAACGCACTCCTCGTCCGCTCATCCCGTTCGCCTTACGAGCCACAGCCTCATCGAGCCGTCCGCCTCTTCTGCATCTTCCAGGCGCCAGCCGTTCAATCACCCCACGATCAGCCTTCCTCCCAGCCGAGATTAGCATCTCCTTCTTCCGCGATGGAACAGCAGCGGATTCCGGACTCGCGATCGTCCTAGCATCTCGTTCTTCAGCCAAACCAGCGCATCAACCGAATCCCAGCGTCCCGAGCTCGCGATCCAGCCGTCCGTGGCGATTCTCCCGCGTCCAATTCCCTGCAGTCGTCCGTTTCCGCACCTCAAACTTCTTCCGCGATCCCAGCATCCGCAATCCATTTCCGTTCGCGTCTCAGCTTCATCTCAGCCATCCAAGCGTCTTCATCCGGGGGGCATCAGAATCCTATCCGTCGGTCTCCACCGCGTACGAGAAGGGGATCAAAGGCCAGCTTGATATCTTCCGCTCGGCTGGGGGAGAGCCGAATATCCCTCATTCGGTGAAAATAGAGGAGTCCCCATTCAAAGAAAAAAAACAGAGAGAGGAAACAGGGGAGGCCCTATTTCCAAAAAGAAAAGAGAAAAAAAAAAAGAAAGAAAATGAAAGGGGGATTAACGTGTGAAATGGAAGGCTAAAGTCCTAGGGAGGGTGATGGAGGAACCTTTGATGTATTGCTCTTTGAAGTAAACTCTAAACTTTTGCTTTCAATGATTTATATTTATTGACATGTTCTTGATCCATGCGTAGTTATTTCGTAGATAGATCTTTAATGGATTATGATTATTGATATATGAATTGCTTTAGTATTTGATTCATCGTAGACGTAGAAAGCACGATGAATGCTTAGAAATTGAGTTCATATGTTCATGAAACATATACCATGATTCGATCTATCCTACATTTCATCTTTAATCAAGAACCATAGAGTTTATTCCTTGGATGCAATATCATCAAGGGGGATTCCAGATCCCTACCATTTTTTTATTTCATTGAATTGTGTTTATTATTCTCTGCATTTAGTTTCTGAAAATCAAAACATCATTTTAATCCACAAATTTATTTAATTAATTAATCTGAAAATTACGCTAATAATCTATAAATTTCGTTCCCTGAGGATTCGACCTCGGACTCCCGAGATTTTACTACTTGTGCGATTCTCCTGCACTTGGGAGAACAATTTTATTTCTGCATCAGAGGTTCTGAGGTCGGACGTTCCAAGGTCGGACGCCGACTTCGGCTGTCCAAGGTCGGCGGTTGTGCGACTCCTTAGGGGTAATTATGTCGCTGGGGGAAAACCATATTCCCCCAACAAGTACTATCTCCAATGAAAATTTGTAGGAACCAGTGAAAACCTCTAAATCCTATGAGTGAGGAAAATAAAATCAAATACTTATATGTTGAAGTCTTTGCCCACGAATCTGATGGCTCCTACAAAGTTTGGCATAGTTCAGTAGATCTAGTACCTATTTTAGTTGCACCCTGTGCTACATCGAAGATAGTCTCTATTTAACTTAAATTCTGGACACAAGTAGCCAAAGAAGCCTTAAGCAAAAAATATTAACTATTCTATTTCCTACAAAAAGGTGATGAACTTATTTATCAACTATTCCAAACATCAAAACCTTTAGATGCAATTGGCTTGGAACGATAAACATGATCAGCGCTTCCATCAGCCTCATTACACCGACAAGAAAATGACTTGTGGAATCATGAAGGCCTGTTGCTTGAGCATATACACCATTTCTCCATGTTAGAAGCTGATCCCTTACTGGTGTGTTTTGCTCCATTCGCTACTGAAGGAGCTGCTGTTGTTTGGTGGCAGACAAATAATTTGTTACAGAACTTGCTTTGTAGCCATCTACATAATTTCCCTGTTAAATAAATTTAGCAATATGCTAAGTATTATACTAAAGTAATACACTAGCAGGTGTCAGCTAGAGTTACAGTGCACAAATACTTTGATCCATACATATCCATATCAGCATATATTCACCTGATTTTTCCAGTCCAATATTGGTTGACTATAGAGAACAGCTCCCATATTATTGTTCAAAGTCATTCTTATGGTTTAAAGCCCTTTCTGAATAAACATTTTATTACTTTATCGGATCGTTGCTAGGCACCAAGTCCCCAATATTAATTTTTCTGGATCTTATATAAGTACCCAAGATCTATCAAGTGAATAATTGATGTGTGACTAAACACACATCTGCGCGGATCCTCATATGCTCCCCATATTTAAGCCCTGACGTCCTCATCAGACTAAGGGTTCAAATCCTTTCAAATTTAATCATAAGCATCATGATCGGCCCATAGTCAGCCCTAATGGATCTGTGCTGCAGTGTCCCTTAGTCCACATAAGTTATAGGACAGATCCACTCTGATACCATTTGTAACAATTTAGGACCTTACCTAAAAATGGCTAGCCGGAATGTATTATTTGGGTTCCTTGATCCTATATAAGTATCCAAAATTTACTCAGCGAATAATCAATATGGGACTAAACATACGCTTGTACGGGTCCTCACATAAAGAGAATAATTTTAAGAGAGAGTCACCAAGATGGCTATGGAAAAAACACTGCCAGCCAAGAGGAAAAATTTGCATGTGCTACTTTAGGGGAACATTTCATTTAAAACAAACCACTCAAGTGTGCAAGTGAACTAAACACCAGGGTCACAACCTTTAGTGATTGAAGGAAAAGAGAAAAAAAATATATACAAGCATATGACCTGGGGGTGCTTTTTGCCTTTCACCTATGTATGATATTCAAAAACACAAACATTTCTAGCATCAAATTTCAGTAAATCATGTTAGATCAGTTTAAATAGTTGCTCTAGCCCATCCGAAAGGGCATATGAATATTGAAATAAATGCCACATGACAAGAAAAGATCAAGATGTATGCTCAACTGTGATAGGTATTCCTTAAAATGGTACTACTCGTGTCTCGGCGACAAGGTTGTTCAAAGCACTTACAATGTAGGAGGTTTCTTATCCATCATAGCTGGCGAGACACATCCAATTAAAACCTGTATTGAAAAGATACGAAATGTTTGAACATTTTCACATTGATTACATGATTTATGATGAAATACTAACAATTGAAGATGAAATTAAATAAATCACTAGTTCAATGCAAGACAATTTGACCTTGTGAGCAAGGGGATGAAGAAATGATCCAATCACTGAATCTTTCTTGCGGTAACCCATCCAACTATAACAACAAGAAGACGAAAACTCTGTCAGAAACGGGGATGATATTATGATAATTCTGCTGGCATTGATTTGCAGAGTGAGGTAGTCTGACCCAATCACTTGATCTTGAGATGACCAACCCAACGAAAGCAGGAAGATACGACTCATTCATTATCATCCTACACAGCATGAATAGGTCATTAGAAATCCAAGTGGACATCAAAAGTGTGCAGGGGTTTTGAACCCCATCTCCATGGGGATTTGAGCATGACATTAGTGTCCCACGATGTATAACAAGTTCATGATAGAAATGATGATTCTGAAAAAAATCCTTCTGTATCTTCCATGTCATATATTTTTTTTTTCTCTTCTTAAAAATGACTACTTTGTTGTAGCTGTTTGACCGTTTAAAACCATTGAATAAGTATCATGAAATTTGAAAAGCTCAGCATAAGCATTTATATATGAGTGTCGCATAATGCATGTCTGTGTTGGATTCACTAGTTGTCATTTGTCACTGCATGCACTCAGTCTCTCTCTTCCCCTTCCCAACCAGCATATACATGTACATGCAAAAAAAAAGACAAGAGAGAGAGAGACAGAAGAAAAAGAAGAGCAAACCTCCAAACTTCAAATGGAAATAGCAGCACAATATAATAATGTACCGAATGACAACCATGACAACCAACAAAAAATGACATCTAGGGTGTTTCTACTTTGTAGTTCACAACTAGCAAGGGCAAGATCTTAGAATCATAGCTAATATTATAACAGGACATATTTCTTGTCAGATCTCTTTCTGCAAGCAGTTGTCAACATGATGTCAACCATTTGGATAATCTTCTGAGCAGGGAAGTAGCATCAACAATATCTACAAGATAGAAAGGAACTTGAAGAAACAAGACAAGTAAATGACTAAATGGACAATTGAGACGAAGATGAAGAAGGAATTTTCAAGCAGTTTTAAGAGTTTGGAGCATTCCAAATTATCCAAGGGGATTTGAACATAAGATATTAGTGTGACACCTGAAGTTCCAAGTACACAAATGACAAAGATCAGGAGGGACAAGCCAAGTGGAAGTTCCAGATTTTGAATATAGCTCCCTTCTGTTTTCCTCGAATTTGGATATATGATTTTGATTTCCTTTAATCTTATATATGGTGCCCTTCACGCTCAGCGGAGTTCATGGTTGTTTTTCACATATTGCTAAGAACTAGCATTGTATATATATTGGGAACATATTGTACACCGGCCTAGAAATTTTGCCTACTCCGTCATGATTTTTCAGTAATAATAGCTGAGCTGCAACCAAATCTACATGTTGGGCCTCACAGCCCACCCTTGAAATCGGGTAGGCTTGGACACTAAATACAGGCTTGTAGGAAGGGCTAAGGCTAACAAACATGCCCAATTTGACAGTAGTGGTGGACTTTCGAGGGCTTCGAAAGACATGTGGGGGGCTTGGAGGGGGGTGGAGGGATAGTGAGGAGGGTGGGGGCGAGCGAAGGGTGAATCGGGAGGGGCAGTGAGATTGTCTGGTCTGCTTGACCAGCCCATCTCTAAAACAGCCCCAAGCCCACACACACACATGAAAAAAAAAACAAACAAAAGAAATTTTTTGGGGTACGTGCCTTGCACGTGTCTAGCTGGAAGAGGACCCCTGATGGGAGTCTTCTTCCTCGATGACTCCTAGTGGGAGTTGGAGTTCTTTAAAGGGACTGGAAATTAGAAAATCGTAGCCTCCACCTATATTTAAGAGCCTCCACACCACAGCTTAGCTCCAACGCCTATGATCTACCCTCATCACCGAATGCCACCTTCGTCCCTCTCTTACTATTGTCCCCTATTATTGTGCTTGCTAGAAATTAAGGCTCTTGTTGGAGCCAAGATAGGCCCCCACCTCTCTTCTCTTTACTATGTCATTCTTCCTTGGACCTTAAATCACCACTGCCAACTTCGATTTTTTGCCAAAAAACAACCAAGAAGAAAGCCATTATTCCATCCCCTCTTTTTGGCCATCTTCTCTTCCTCTTTTCGGCAATGTCTGCCAGCGACGCTCGTTGCCGAAGCCCTCGATTGGTCCTCCACGTTGGCTTGTGGCTATCATTGGAGACCAAGCCAGCTTGGACCTAAAAATGACCGAACAAAGGGCCTCTTGCTTAGTCCTATTTTTGGTTGATTTCCACACCTCTTTTCCATCGGTCACTATCGCCAGCCATGCATTGCTGCTTCTGCCATACCTTTGGCCAAGGTCCATCAGCGCCACTGCCCAATCACCAGCCCTTCTCCTCCACCATTCTTCCCCTGTAAAGGAAAAAAAAAAGAAAGAAGAACAAAAGTTCCCTATGTAATCACCCTCTTTCTCTCTCCTATTCTTGACCCATGGGCCCCACCAGTGTCCTTGCAACATTAGTTGAATCATAGTAAAGGATCCCCCATCCACCAGTGTCGTGGCCCCTTAATTGAGTTCCTTAACCTCTTTATGACTCCCCAAGACGAAGCCATGACCACCAATGGATGGCCAACAACCATAAAAAAAAAGAAAATCTCCTTGTCACCTATTTTTCCAGCCCTTTTTTCTTTTGATTTGTTGCCAATCGGTCTCTACTGCCAGCTATCCAATACCTCTAGTCGTCAACCATGCCCCCTGGCATGGTCTCCAACGATCGTCACCGCCCCTTTCTTTTTTCTAGGAGAGACGAAGCCTTCTCTTTCTCTCTCTACTTTCTTTCTGTTTTTCCTGTTTCTCTCTAAGCAAACCCAAAGATTCTAGTACAGAGTTTTGCCTCTTCTTGCTATGGACTCGAGTTGACCCCCACAAAGAGGCCCTAAACTGTCCTGGTGCCTAGGCAATTTGTCGGACTGATCATCTTGGCTCTTGTTGAGTATTATAGAAATCCACTATTGATGAACCCTATCAAATAATTTTGGCTTGGATTAAGCTCGTTCTTTATGATTCATCGATTGAATCGCTTAGACCCACCTAGAGCTGCCAAACATCACCTGACCAACCTTCACCCTTTTTCTTGTCATGTTAATACTATTAAAGTTATCAAAATAGGAATTAATTGTATGTTTAATATCTTTAAAAAGATCTAGCTGATTTGCCTAATGAATTTTGAAGGTTCAAAGTGGAAAAGGTAAGTATATCTTAGACTCCTTATTAGTTTTCAAATTATTATATATTTTCTATGCATATGGTTTGTCATTGATGATATCATTTTTTTAAGAGAAAATATCGACATATATATTACAAAAATGATACTTTGTTATGAAAAATGGTTTATTTTTAGTGAATATAGTTTGTTTTGTGAAACACGAATTTTGTCATACCATTTAGTGTTTTCTACTTAGTTATGTGTATGGGTTAAGAAAAAGGTATAAATGCTTTTAAGAGCCCTCAATTCTCAAATAGCTATAACACCCTATAGAATTAGGGGTCAATTGATACCCTAGAGCTAGCACCATATGAAATACAACTCTGCTAACACGTATAAAGTTGGCATATGAAATACGATACTTTGTCAATTACGAAATATGGCCCTATCACGAGTATAAAGTGATCTTAGCACAAATATCTATGAACAATGCTTTAAACTGTGATACGACTAAATGGAAAAGAATGGTTTATGATTTTGTTTGTAATATAAACTTGAAACTATGTTTATGAAATATGAATAATTTGTACTTTTGCATAATTTGTTTTATAACTTGCTTTATCATGTACTATAAAATACTTTATTTTGAAGTAATTATTACTTTCTTTAATGATGTATTGTTTAAATAAAAGCTTATACTCCGGTAAGGAAATGCAAGTTTTACTTATTAAGCACTGTAGCTCATATTTCTTCTTTCCAACTTTTTCAAATGAGTGACGTTACTAGGAATAAGAGTTGATATAGACTTGGAAGGTTCATGCTAGCAAGTTCGGAGGTTTTAGTAGTAGGATTTTAATTTATTAATTGCTTATGAACTTGTAGTTGGTGACTTATGGTATTTAAATTTGAATTTAGATGCTCTGAACTGGTATTTATTTAATTACTTAAAGAATGATGGAATTGGACCTTTTTATTATAATTTATTTATGATGGATTTGTATGCAGATTATGATCGTTGGCTTCATATTATCGTGGGCGGTACCTTATAGTAGCATAGCCATGTTATATTCCGAATTTGGGGCATGATAGGTTATTTAATAGTTTGGCCCATTCACCAAGTATCAAGCTTACAGGGTGAATCATTTTATTTCCCCATCGGTTCGGTTTAGTATGCCCCAAATCCTACAGTTTTGGGTAGTACCACAATTCAGGGCCCAGAGAACTTCTAATAGCCGGGCCCATAGAACTTTTGATGTGCACTAAAGTGCACCAAATCGTTCTTCCATTTCAATATATTATACAGTTGAATCTTGAGATCTCTAATTCGTCATGGTTCTCTTCATAGGAAATAATATGATTGGCCTTATCTTCGTTGCCCACCTCCAATGACTTATGGTTGTCCATCAAGCCCGGTCTCTTTCCATGGACTGCACCAGAAGGTTAGGATTTTTGGGCTCAATAAGTGAGGGCCTACTCCTGACCATACTCGGAAGCACAAAAGACCGTTAATAAGTCTTTCATCCCTCCACCTGCATTCTTATCAGTTTCTTCCCAACCGAAATCCCAGGCCAGCCCAAGTCTCAAGCAAAATTAAATAACTGATTAAATAAATAAGAAACAAATGAACTCAAAGTTAAAACTAAGAAAAAAAGAATCCAAATTTAGCCCACGCTCTCTGTCCAACCATCAGGCCAAACAAACCCGGCCATTTCTGTCCATTGGAAACAGGCAAAAATCAAAAACTAAATAACCATAAAGCACTTTTTTCTTCAAAAATCCCAGATTTCTTCTGTAATTGTTTTTTTTAAAAAAATCATAATCCTCAATCTTTATTCTTATGGTTTCAGCTTGAGAGTGGATTGATTCACTCTTGGGTTGATACACAGAAGCACAATATCCATCATGGGGATAATAAGCTGCACAAAGAGGAGAGGAAAGAAGATGATGAGTTGTGTCTGTTGTAACGAGTCGCCGGAGGAGAACAAAAAGCAAACAAAGAAGAGGAAGACAAAGTGGCCATGGAGGATGAGGAAGGAAAGGAAGAAGAAAGGGAATGGACTTAAGTCCCTTGTTAGCAACATGTCCTTCAGATCCAGTATGCACTTTCTTCCCTGCTCTTATCTTATCAAGACAATAATTATCATGGTCGAAATGATAATTCATTTTTTCTGTTTCAATATATAAGCTAAAAATTTGTTGACATTGATATTGAAATTGAGTTTTTTTTGATAGTTTGAAGGATAATTTTTTAAATTTGCATCATTTATTAGGTTTATTTCATGTTGCAGTTCTTAATAGAATTTTTAAGAAGTTATGTGCTGCCATCTCAATTTTTCTTCCACATTCAATGTCATATTTTGGTGATACATTAGGATAGAGTTAGCTTGGACTAATTCAGATGTGTCGATAAAAATGGTTCATCAAGTATGAGTTTATAATTGCTTTGTATTGATGATTGAATATCATACCGAAATATGCCATATTTTTTCCCTCACAGACAAAAATAAAGAAAAAATCATATCATTACAAAATTCTCCTGTCAATGAAGGCAAAAGTTTTAAAATTTCCCGATAACTTAATCTTATTCAATAGCTTTTAACTAAATATTTTATAGATGAATGAGTGCTATATTTAGGCCTTTAAAGGCAATACCTTCTTATACAACCATTCTACCTAAGAGGGTATTCACCAATAGGTGAGTCAACTACTAAAGAATTTTTTTTCCATTATATATGAGCTACAGCTATATAGGGCATGGCAAACTAACAAGTAACAAATAGGCCAGCATATTAAATAAAAAAGTTTAGCAGGACACTAGCTTGACCCTGAACTAAACATTAGAAAGCCCTTGTTTAATAATTCTTCAAGGAAGATGAACAAAATCAAGAGAGCACCATATTTCCATTCTAATATTGCTTCATCCCACTTATAGTGTTTCAAAGTGGCTTTATCTATTGGTTATTTATTTATTTTCCTTTCTTTTCCCTTCATAAAAAAATAATTATTTCCTTCATTCCTTGTTTCAAATAAATGGTTGAATGAAAACTCTGTTGCAGCTTTAGGACCAATTTCTATAGTTCATTTTGTCGAACCAAACCAATTTTACTTCTAGTTCAGATCCACTTTTCCATTTCTGAGGAAACCAAAATTTTATGTTTGCAGATAGTGACAAGCATAGGTCTGCAGCTGAGGAAATTTTGCGGATTGGCAATGAAAATATTGCATCTCGGGTATTCAAATTTCATGAATTGGCAGCAGCTACCAAGAACTTCAGCACCTCGAACCTACTTGGTGAAGGTGGATTTGGAAGAGTGTATAAAGGACGCCTTGAAGGCACGAATGAAGTAACGCCATTTCTAGCAATCTTTCTTCTGCTATAGACTATAAAAGGAGCCTGATCTAATTCTCAGTTTAACTTCCTCAGGTTGTAGCAGTTAAAAAACTCGATAGGAATGGATTTCAGGGAAACAGAGAGTTCCTTGTTGAAGTACTAATGCTCAGTCTCCTACACCACCAGAATCTTGTCAGCTTGCTTGGATATTGTTCTGGTGGTGACCAAAAGATTCTAGTATATGAATACATGCCACAGGGTTCATTGGAGGATCATCTCTTAGGTATAATTCATGAGACTGTTGATTCCTTTCTTTATACAATGAGCCAAGGTTTCTCCAATTAACCTTTGGTTTTACTTAATTACCTACAGATCTATCACCAAATAAGAAGCCACTGGATTGGTATACAAGAATCAAAATCGCAGTTGGTGCAGCCAAAGGCCTTGAGTACTTGCATGATATAGCCAACCCGCCTGTGATTTACCGTGATTTAAAAGCATCGAATATACTTCTTGATGAAGATTACAACCCAAAGTTATCTGATTTTGGCCTAGCCAAGCTTGGTCCAGTAGGAGATAAGAGCCATGTTTCTACAAGAGTGATGGGGACTTATGGCTACTGTGCTCCAGAGTATGCATTAACAGGCCAGCTAACAAAAATGTCGGATGTATATAGTTTCGGAATTGTGTTTTTGGAGCTAATTACTGGAAGGAGAGCCATAGACTTTACAAAACCAACACATGAGCAACACCTTGTTCATTGGGTATGTCTACTAATCTGACTTTACCTTATGGGGCTTACAAAATATACATTACATACAGTTTGGTGGCATAAGAAGTTAAAATGTACTTTGTTTCAGTTCAATTGATTGCCCAATTAAAGCTTGTGTGGCTTAAGCACTTACAACCATGAGAGATAAGGTGTGACCTTTCTATGATAACTGCTCACAAGATATTTTATGACCAAGATGAAGAGATGTGAAGCCTGTTTGTATCAAGGCTAAACTGAGCACTGATTAATTTGCTAACCTAGCTCAACTTTGAGTTTGATGCTCACTGAGGCACTAGATTCTCAAAGAGCTTTGTAATGTTACATCTTCAAAGATCCACTCTCCTTTCCACCACTACTGTATTATACAACCGTAAGTTTAATCTACGAAGAAAACAAAGCTGGATAATATTATGTCTTAAAAACTAGAGTGAATTATGCATGAAACCATTCGGAGATTTTCTTTATAATTTGATGCATGCTTCCATGTTGTTTGCAACATCACAATGTGAATGTGCGTGTATATATACGTATGTGTGCATGTATCTGTATATGTACATAAGCTTGTATATGTTTGTATGTATATATGATAGGGTCCGATTCAAGTTACACTTTGTGTAACTCTTACAGAGATGTACATCCTGTGTGTTGGATGATGGAGTCCCATATCGATAATTTGAGTTATTGGAAATGATGTACTATCTCTAAACTATTTACAATCATCTGATTTAAAAATCTCCAACCTATGCATCAAGTGGTTAAAATTTGGACAATTTATTGACTTTTTGATCATAAGCTAAAAGCCTCCAAATCACATGACTTTTTATATGTAAGTAGTTTAGAAATAATAGAATATATCCAATAAATTGATCATCAATGTGGGATCCTCACAGTCCAATTCAAAAAAGGTATAACTCTATAAGATTTACACCAAGTGTAGCTCGAACACATCCTATATATTTATATGTAAGCATACAAGTATGTATGTATAAGTGCAAGTATATACGTATGCATGTATACATGAATGTTTTTGTGTGTATGTTAATGATTGTATTTCTTCTAATGGCTTAAATTAAACAGTTTAACTTCTCTACCGCGAGTCTAAACATGATATCATCTTTTGGTGCAATTGTGCAGGCAGAGCCACTCTTGAGAGATAAGAGGAAGTTTGTACAAATGGCTGACCCATTGCTTCAGGGGAAATTTCCCATAAAGGGTCTATACCAAGCTCTTGCAGTTGCTGCTCTGTGTCTTCATAAGGAAGCAAGTTCTCGTCCACTAATTGGTGATGTTGTAACTGCTCTCCAGTTTCTGATTAATCCAAATACTGCAGAAGACTGTGAAGAGTCGATCCCTAAGAAATCACCTCCTCCTGATTCAGAGATAGAAAGAAATATTGCTGGGAATGACAATGTACTTATATAACAAAGAAAATCTAAAAAGGATGAGAAAAGCTGTTCTCCAAGCAGAGTGTAGGAGCTCAAAATACATGGTCTTATAACTTCATCACATTAGAGCTACAATGCTTGAAACTAGAGTATGGATCTAGGAGCTTCAAAAGCAACTTTCAAACTAGTTGCTTTTTTGATCTTATAATGCAAAATTTAACACATCCAAGGTATACATGAAGTGCTTTAGATACATTGTTTTTCAATTAAACTTTGTTGGCTAGGCTTGTGGAATCTACTAATTCAAGTTTAGTTTTTCAAAAAAAGAAAAGAGCTTTAGTTCTTGTTAAAAATTCAATGAAGTCAATGATGCAAGTTCTAACATTAAGAATTTGCATGACAAATTTCGTTTTACTCTCCATAAAGATGCATTTATAAAGCTTATTCAAAAATAATTTGTTTATCATAAACAAATCAGGGACTTATACTTTCTTTCATGAGAAACAACTTTTGCGGTGAAGGGTTGAAGCTTGATAGAAGGGAAAAACAGGATCTATAATGTAAGTACTTATGCTTACTAATAATATAATGGTCCTGAAACAGGTTGAGTGGTGCACCACCCCCCCCCCCCCCATGGGAGAATCATTCCGTCTGGCAAATTTATTCTCCCAATTAGAGTATTAAGGAACAGAAGAAAAAAATATAAAAGTGGATCAAACTGCACAATGCCAATATCATGGCTTAATTATATAACTGTGGCATAGCATGTAGCCTTATCAATAACAGCAACAACTGCCAGCTACTGTGACAAAAACACTGGCTAATTTGTTGAAAAACCTAATGTTAAAAATAAATGTTGAGGATTACTAGCTAATCCTCAAGTTTTTTTCTTTTTGTTTTAAAAAACTTTTTGGGGTAAGAAATAAGATAGGAACACTAAGGGATGCAATTTATGACCTAAAGAATCCATCCAACCCGCAATTGATATACTTTAAGTAGGTTTGGATACAGCGTAAAAACGTTTAAGGCTATAAATGGGTCAACCTGCCTAAACCCATTTATTAAATGGGCCGGGTTCAGATTTGGACCTTTGGTCTATTTAACCCAGTTTGATTAGTTTAATAATTTGGGTCGGATCATAACCCGGCCATTTAAGATTTGTTTAAGCTATATAAGGCATGTTTGACCCTTTTAGACCCGTCCATCGCAATGTGCTTAACCTGTTTCATCTATTTAAACCCATTTAACTCATTAAAATGCCACCTAACACATTTAAACCATTTAATCTAATTTGACATGTGCAGTAAATGGGTTATGTGGGTTATTTCAGGTTAACTGTTTAATAAAATGATCAGGTTTGGACCTGAATTTTTGACCTATTTGATAGATATGCCTAATTCGGATTTACAAATTTTTGACCCCATCAGTATTGATCCACCTGACCCACCCAATTGCCACCCATAGGGAACAGCTCGATAGGGTTCAAACCCAGGACCTCACTCCAGCAGGAGAGGGATGGAAACCACTAATCAACCGGGAATTTTATAATGAGAAATGGCAGCAAAAGTCTTCTCAAAGAGAAGGAAAGCAAAAGCATGCAACCAAATAAAGTTCAGAATTGTTGCTAATGGAAGTTGCTACTCTTGTTGGATAACCAGCAAATTCCTTCAAGCTAGTGGATCGCCCAACCCAGTCCGACATACGCAGTTGCTTTGCTTGACAAGCAAGGTGGTGAATCCCTCAATAAGAAACAAAGTGCAAGGTTTAAAGATTAGGGAGACATTTTTTAAAAGGGCACTGCTAGCATAACTTCTTCACTATCATGACGTCAAACAAATGATGTTTTAATTAAATGCATGAGGGAATGGAGATATTGTTGAATACATGGTCACTAATTTGAATTCTAGAACATTTCCCTTTCGCAAAGTTTTGCCAAGTATTGTGGAATTTGGCTGATTTCTTTACGCAAATTGTGTTTAGTGCCTCCTTCACATTATCCATGCGAAAATTTTTTTGGGCAACTTCATTACCTTGGACAGGATCAGATTGTAACAACCATGCTAGTCGGTGTTAGAGAGAAAGTTGCTAAAGATTATCGAGACTCATGAAATAATTCTACTTATCGACACCACCTGCCAACTTCATATATCACAAAAAAAAAAAAGGTCCAGTAGAAAATTTTAAGTCAATTTAAGGCCCTGTGAAATTTGACACATTACATATTAACATATCCCATATAAAGACTGCAAATTAACTGCAGTCTAGATTAGGATTTGGCACATGCAACCCAAGAAATAAAGAGATGAAACCATCACACATTTGGTGGTTTTAATATCAGCTTCAATCTCTATCTGAATTTCTCTCTCTCTCTCTCTCTCCCCCCCTCCCTCCCTCCCCCCCTTTCTCAGTCACCGCTCACTCTCTCTCCTTATGGGCCCTCTACGTTCCTATAGCTACATTTCTCACAAAAGTTTTCTCCTACCAATAATCTTGATTTGGAGGAATATATGTATTCCTCAAAAGCCCTATATCTTCAAGTAGATATATTTTACCTCCATTGTTCCCCATCTATACTCCACTCTTGCACTTAGTCCTCAAAGGAAAATCCTAGACTGAGCTTATTCAGCCATTAAAGATGTCAAATACATGCCAATTCCATCCAATTAAACATTATCCATTTGTTTTTTCTAGATTGGGATCACCAAGCTAGCAACAAGGCTATGTTAAATCTACTGGCATGCTATTGGATTAGTCGGAAAAAGAGAATAGTGTAAAGAGGATAATAATAGTAGCATGAATCTAAAAACCTTTAAGAACTTTCGTTATTATTATATCATTGAAAAAGAAAATAAAGGGATAGGATGTAGCCCAAGGCTATGATCAAATTATTACGAACCCTAAAGGTAACTAAAGTCATACTTAGTAAACTATAAACAATAAAAAGTAAGATAAAATAAAATAATTAAAAATAAACTAAATTCATTAATATATCAAAAGATTTTTTCATCCATGTTATAATTCATTTGTTAATACTCATAAATAAATAATATTATAACTACCCATTTGGTGATAAAAGTTCAAATATGACCTTCACTTCTGACAGTTCTGTTAATTATTATCATACGGTAGAAACCATGCCTCCGACATAAGGGCTGGTATTCCCACCAGTCTGAAGGATACAGATATACATGGGGCAAAACTATTAGGCTTTTGCTGCAAAATCTATTAACTAGCGGACTTCTTTTTGTTTTTGCAAAATCCACTAAAGTTGTAGGAAGAACAGATTTAAATGTGTGCCGTAAACGTGCAACCGTGGTAGTCATAATCAATGCAGAAGACCAAAATAATTGGACGGTAACTTTTTGGCTTATTGATTTAGCTGGCAAGCTTGTACATCCACTAGAGCTCTATTTATTCAGAAAATTTTGCATGAAGTCTTCTACAATTATACAAACAATGGAGATCAAACAAGAACAGGAGAGGCCACAGCCCTGCTCGATAGCTTGCCTGGGCAACCCTCACAATCAACTACACTGGGCAAGCCCAATGTATTCACCTGGATGAAACATTCATCAAATCGATACATACATGCAATGACTGTTTTGATAGTAAGAAAAAGAAACCGTTTAATAATAATAAAAAAAAACCAAAGTGATTTTTGTGGCTTAAATGCATGCTCTTCCATCTTCCTATATTTCATTACATATAATGTTAAATGCTTCAAAAGAACCAAGACAAACAAATAATTATAAGAAAACAAAGTACACAACCATGAGAGATTATCCAAGACACTACTTGACAAGCTGTTGTAAATTGATTCCCCAACATGAAGCTAACTGCATCATTATCTGGACAGGGGTAGCCCCTTCCCAATCCTCCGGTGGTTCCACTGCAGAAGCTTCACGAAGGCTCAACAAGATCTCTCTCTTCCCTTCAACAGGGATGCTGAGGACGTCTGCTCCATTTTCTATGACCAGATCAGTCAACTGCAAACAACATTCAGTATACACGGTTACAGACATGCTACTATTATATTAAAAGGCAATACAACTTTGTGCTGCAAATGATGTGCAAGATGAAATGGTGTGCAACAGACTGTATATTATGCATTCAAGAGTGGCCTGTACATGAAGATGACATGGATGGACTGGGCAGAAGATTCTAGACAGATGAGACTGACTGATAATGTTCTGATAAACTAATGGAGTGAAGCAGAAGCTCCTGAGACCGGTGAGCATTTGGATGTATTTCAAGATCATGGTTCTTTATGATTTTACATATATTTTGAAATTTGAAGTTTGCGAGTTTCTAATATCTAGTGCTTGATTGTGCAACAAAATTACATTAATGTCCTCAAATCATAAGACTCAAGTAGAATTTTCTGAGGGAATGTTTTTAGTAGAATTTTCAAAATTCATGTCTCTCTGTGCCGCTGCCATGTTACAATTTGTCCCCTTATAAAGATTCCATTTTCAATAACCAAATACCTCCTAAAAAAATCTTAACTTTTGAAATTAAATCATGACTCTGAGAACTGATTTTCTGCCAAATCTGCAGATTTGAACCTTGAACAAGTGTAAAGGTTAAATACCAGTAAAAATCCTGGAAAGTGTGGCGCATTCTAGCATGCGTCCAACCCATTTACAAACCTAGGCTTCCTCCTCTCTCCTCCACTGTATCATGGACCTCTATGAATTAATGGTACAATTTGCTTTGCAAGAATTAGTTCTATTTCTCAGATTCAAACGTAGAGTAGGAAAAAAAAAGTGAGATTGCTACTAAAATAATATTCCAATGCCTTGTCCTCCTTCCCTGCATGCTTACATATATATAGCCATGCAAAACCGTGCAAATGTGCACATAAATTGTAAACAGGAAAGTTCCCATGCATGTACAATTGGTTCCTTTACGTAGCTACTCCGTTAAAAAGCAGCTTCACAAACTTCACATATTTTTTGTTCCAGTCTAGATAAACAGAATTTAGATAAAACAGCTGTGGAAGCAAACTTCCCAGAAGCATCATGCAACAAGCAGCCATGCATACATGCATTGAGATATCTCATGTAACATATCTTAGACATACTATCATAAACTATAATCATATTAACCAATAGTTTCCAGACAGAACAACAAATTTAGAGACATACCTGTTGAAGCCAGGTCAGAGCTATATCAAACAAGCTTTGTTCCATAAGAAACTGTCCAACCACATGCAAGACTTCACTTGCTATTTCATTGGAAAGTTGATCGACAACTGGACCAGATTTATCCATCAACTTTATGAGTAATATATCATCACTTGTAGACAGAACCTCAGCATATGCTGAATCCATGTCACCAACATGAAGCGAATCCATAGCACGGGTCCAGGAAGCCCAAAGTGGACCCCTTTCCTGCCCTGGGTTATCATCTGTCAAAGCTTCAGCATCCAGCTCCGGCATAGCTATTCGTGTTGTGATTCGAGAGGTCCCATTATCTTCGCCAGCCACTCGGATAGCTTCCAACGTAGCCTCATCCTTTGACGCTTGCCAAACACTTCTTGCAGAAGGACCCTCACCAAGCCTAAATGGTCCTTGCCCCTTATCCCAAGCTCGCCTGGCGCCAACTTGATCACCATCCTGTTCAGTTCTAGGTACCCTAACATCAACAGAAGCAGCACCAGGACCTCTCCTCGAGTTCATGACTCCATTTCTTGGAGCAGTATATGCATAAGGATCCCGTGCTTCAGCATCTGATCTCCAAGGGGGATCTCTTCCCCTATATCCAGAAATTATACTATCTGATGAGAGATACCTTTCTGCAAAAGGAATCCATCCATCACCGCCCCTGCCAAACTTTGAGCTTGAATAGTCATGAAGGCCATTATATTTGGTTGAGGACCTACCAGGAGATGCCTCAAAACCCAGCATCATGTTAACGCCTCTCCTTCCTGATGATATTGCCAAATCTCGTGCCATCTCCTCAACAACCCTCTCAAGACCCCGAACTCTGTTTTCTAGTGTTACCATGCTGTCATGGGAGCCTCCCATAAAATCCTGAAATTTGTAAAACAAAACAAATAGAACATGTAATAGCAATTTGCTGGCATAGATGCGAATTAGATAAAGATAGTTGCTGATTAAACAATGCAGTATAAGATAGTCTCTTCATCCCCAGATCTACATACTCTTATTTGATGCTTTATAAAATAAAGATTTTATTTCTTGAGCATTAGTTGATTTTTTAACCTTATCTAATTAAGAGATGTTCATGTTCAATGTCCAAATGACAATTAAAAATGTTCAGCTAGGATCAGCAGCACATAGCCTGTAATAAAGACCTCACTTGACAAAAACAAGTAGGCACATTATGAATTCAAAGGAGAGAAGTTGTTTTATTAATGCTTCAGCTGAATTTCTTTGTCTAGGGAAAACTTCGTCTGAATTTCATTCTCATACGAGGGAACATGCATGGAAATAGATCTGCAAGCACACCATGCAGAGCTAACCTGAGGGACAAATTAAAACCTGGGATAAAACAGTTATTGAAGTCTCTGGCTACAAATTTAAGTTGCCGGATGTCATCTGGGAAAAGGAGAACAGGGATGTTTCATCCAAAATTGTAGAGAATTTTCTCAGGGTGAGTCTTAAGAATGTGCAAAACACACATAAGATGCTTGTTTCAAGTTTCCTTTATCTATAAATGGCGGGTTTCATGGCAGTCGACAATGTGCATGTATTCACATTATACACTGCAGAGATGCTGAAGAGTTGGAAAGCTACTACAAGATTCAAATGGCACTTCTGAGATTACCAAGAGGTCTTGCCCATGCATATAGTCTAGAAGACCAAAAGAACATATTCTATTGCAAAACCCAGCCCTTCTGTTTACTGTATCAATTGTCAGCATATTAGATGGTGAACCTCTATCCAGCTTGATGTAGAAGAAATACTTTTCAAGAATCCACAAAATACAAGGTGTATTTCAATGTTCCACTAGCTTCCAGTGTCAAGACAAAGATGGTTTAAATTGGAAACTTAGGGCATGTTTGGATGATTGGGCTGAACTGGTCTTTTTTTTTTCTCCCTATGGGATTCGGACCAGCCCACTCCAATGTTATTCCTAGGTATTTATGAATATAGGCCTAACCCAGCCTGTAATCTTATGATCTTGCTAGTTGTACCGGCCTAATCCATAAGTCCTATAGGATTTTCAGCTAAATCATCCAAATAGGTCCTCAAAAGGGCAAGCAATATGTAAGGTCGGCATATAAGCAATATGTGCTGTGTAAATCTTAATATGTTGTAGCATTTTCGAGAAGAAAGGAGAAAAAATGATCTCTCTATATCAGTAGCATTGTTCAAACATAGATGACAAGAATCATAACATCGCTTCAGAAAATACAATAAGCAACTCCAAAAAGTTAAGAAATGTTAGTTCTGATGAATTTGAAATTCAACAAGTTCATTCATCAACCCTCTTTTTCTTTCTTTCTTTTTTTTTTTGATGATGTATCTTTAGAAATTTCAAAAAATGATCATTTAGATCCATCTGACACCAGTGCATCACCCCCATCAATTTGGACACCACCTTCGATATACTAAGCATAGAAGTATTACCAATTGAGTGGTTTTCAGTCTTCATCTATTTTCCACCCCAAACCAACAATAGAAACTCCACAAACCTCCTAACTTTATTTCCAGAGTTAGTTCATTCAATCCCATTAATGTTTGTCCCTTCACCCATCTGCTATCTTGTAAAAAAATATGGCGCCACTTACCCTTCTTAAATTAAAAATATTTGGGACTTGTCTCCAATTCAATGCTTTAGGGTTAAGCCATTCACCATATTTAATTTTCAGCTGACCCCTTCAAGTTTTATAGCCAGCAAGGGATTAGTACAATGAAGGAATTGCTATATTTTTCCTTTTATAGAATTAGTAAATCTGACGTGACAATGAAGCTTGTTTTCCACAGGTTACTGAGAATTTTGCTGTTCCCAAAGTTTTTCATGAATCAGCTTCCAATCAACTAAACCACATTGTTCCTTTAATGCAAGCAATAATCAAAAAACCTCATACTGGTTTTGCTAGCTCTAGCATGGCATCTCTTAGGTTGATCCCCTAAAATGTCAGGATTGAACACAAAATTTTCTCATGTTAAAATCCAGCTTCACAATAAATTACAGCATAGAAAACATGAATGGTATGTTGCCAAATCAATTTGGTAAATAAGAACACTCATTTTTCATGGCCTATCGAACAAAAGCCTACAAGAAAACAAAAGGAAAATAAATTGCAATTAGACAAACAACTGATATGATGGTACTAAGACAATCGCTGGTAAGGCCATCGAGCATGTAATGCACCATATCTGTTTATCTATCCCCTCTCCCCCCCCCCCCCCCCCCCTCTTCTTAATCTCCTCATATATATTCCATCATGTATAAATAAAAGGAACATGTGCAAAAAGTTCACTGACTGTTATTTTGGATAATAGAACTGCAGCTATCAACTTCATTTATAAACAAACCTGCAACATGTTCACGAGATTGGTTTGTTGCCTCTCCAATTGTGATAACTGCCTTTGAATGGCCAACCAATTCCCTTTGTTGTTCATGAAGGACCCTTCAGTTTGGCCATCACCTCTGGTGATATTCACACGGGCAGAGGGATCCTTCTGACTGACTTCAATCCTATCCTCAATATCAAAAGCCCTTGCTTTTGAGTCATTAGCCCTAGATCCTCTTTGTTCTGTCCACTTATCCCGAGCAAAATCATCAGAGTGTTGTGGCCTATCATATTTCCCTGATCTTTTCTCGGCATTCTGATAATTAGGATTGATGCGTCCATGAGTGTCGTTCGACTCACGACATGTCAAGCCATCATGATTTGGTATGCCCCGAGAATCACTATCAGACAATTCTGGTTTTTCTTCACCTTGTGAGTGGGAAGACTGATGACAGCTACGAGGTACCACAACTTCTACAGGCAAGTCATCTGAACTTCTTGTTTCAAGTTTTTGGAAAAATTCTGGATTCAACTCTTTGTCGGTTAAAGTAGGAGGTCTTTTCTTTAATAAAACTGCTGCTTTCTCTGGTATGCTAGTACCTTTTCCTTTGGACACAGGATTAGTAGGTGAAGAACCAGCAGATGAATCTTTTATGGATTCTGATCTTCTACAACTGGAATTTGACCTTTTAATCTCTGACTTTTCTTCAGTATCAGGTGATTCACAATTTTTACCATCTGCAACAAAGGGTGTAAATCGAAAATAAATTCAAGTAGTACTGTATCATGGAGAAAAATAAAAAAAACAAACTGAGAAAGAAGAACAAGACAAATAATCATTGTATAATACAGACTTTTTAAGTCTTCTGAATTTTCATCTTCTCCCTTTCCTGTAATCTTCTTCCCCTTTCCTGTAATCTTCTTCCATGACAACAATGCCTCTATCATGCTATCTCTAACAGGTTTCACCTGAAATGCAGACAACATTTGACTAATTCATTTAGCAGCCTGACATGAAAAAATAGCAACATCAAGCTTATTGAACAAAATACTTTCACTATAATATATGGACTTCAAAACGATGCATTTGTAAATAAGAAAGCTACCTTATCAAAACGGCAAGCCTCAAGAGCAGCTATTGTTGGAGTAGCCCCATCGGCAATCAAATGGCTTGAAGAAGATGTCAACACACTCAATGTATCAGCTGCTGCCTTACGGGTAGCCCCAGTCACTATTCTCAAGGCATTCACGAACACTTTGCAGCATTTGTTGCATATTCTGAGGACTAATAGCTCCTACCTGAAACAGATTTATATAGTAAGTACTCTTGCTACAGATCAATTAAATTTGTATAGCTACTTTTCCTTCAGAATTTTAGAACTAAACTTCTTCTCCATCATTGATTCGAGATGGGCCATCAGCTTCAACACTAAAACTGAACAAACTATGGTGTTAATGCAGAAGCTACCGACTCAAAACACATAAAGATTTATTTACGTATTAATTTTATATGGGCAAGATTTCTGTTTTTCAATATGTTTGATCCATCAGCACTTGGAAACTTTATTGGACGGCAAAATGCACATTACTTAACTTTTGAAAGGGTCAAAATACATCTATCAGCACGCATCTAAACTTGTCCAACATTTTCACTTAGGATGGAGTTGCATTCACAACGGAGACGGTTTAAGTGGCTCATTTATGATGAGATCATGTATCGTTAGATACAGGAAAATATCAGAAAGATTAGAATCAAAACCTCGTGACACCAAAGACAAACAATTGGAAGAGAAATACAAGAAACAGAATGGATACCTAAAAGAAAACAATGAGAGCAATAAACAAGATCAAGAAAACCCTGCTGACTTCTAGACGCCCTGTCTGGAGCAGGTTAGATCAAGCAACAATCAACTCGAATAACACAGAGCTCATTTGCTTTAATAAGAAAAAGGATAGCTTTTTCCTTAAAGAAAAAAAGAGTTACAGATCCCATCTCCTTCAATTGGGCGATGTGGGTTCTCCTGAATTCCGTGGTAAGAATCCACCTATAGGAGCCCAAGAATCCCCTAAAATCACAACTTTAACATAAAATAAAGAAATAGTGCCCATCAAAAACACCTACATTCATTTTCTCTGTTCGGTAAACTGAAATCTAATCACAGGACAAACCTGAGCCAAGCTGGAAACGACCAACAGAAGCGCTCCCTTGGCCAGAAAGCTCTGCCCGCCAAGCAGCTTGCAGATCCTGGGGCACAGCCCTCTGAAACGCCGCCCCAGCCATCGCCGGCCGTCCCCCTTCCCCATCCCCGCCACCGCCGGCGCACTCCACCACCTTAGCGAGGCACATCGCCGCCCCGGCCTGCACCGCCTTGTTCTGCTCCCCCATTGCCTCGAACAAGGGCTTCACAAAGAGGGAAACGACGGGAGAAGAGGACCCACCGCCGCCGGCAGCGGCGGAGGTGTCCTCACGGTTGTCGGCGGCGGCGGCGGCGGCGGAGGGGCGGAGGTAGATGGAGGCAAGGGAGCCGGCGGCGTCGCGGCAGGCGTCGCGGACGGAGGAATCGGAGGCGGGGTCCTTGAGGCGGCGGACGAGGTGAGCAATGATCTTGGGGAGGTGGGCGGCGGCGGGTCGGGTTGGAAGGAGCAGAGGAGGGCGAGGAGACGGAGTGACTCGCGGCGGGCGACGGTCGGAGTCTGCCGGGAATTGGGATCGGGAGGGGGGGAAGGGTCGTGGAGGAGGGAGTTGAGGAGCATGGGGACTCCGTCGGAGGGGAGGGTACGGATGATCTTCTCGAGGTCGTCGACGGCGATCTGGTGGGTATCGCGGTCGGAGAGCTTGGAGAGGGCGGAAAGGATCCGAGACTTGAGCTCCACCATAGCCAAATGAGAAGAAAGCGAGGAAGAGGAGGACTTGGAATTGGAGGATTGGGAAGGGGATTTTGAGAGCTTTGAGGAGGGTTTTGAGATGGTAGTGGCCATCTTTCTTGGCTCTACTCTAGAGAGAGAGGGAGAGAGGAGTTAAATTAAGGGGGAAGCGAAATGATGGGAGGCATTGGGAAAAGGAATGGAAGAGGACTTCTTGTGTGAAGGTTGGAAGTGGGAGATGTTGAGTGGATTTAGTAATTGGGAGTGAGATGTGTTTAAAATTTTATTGGAGGGTGTACGTTGTAGGGGTCGAGAAAGAAACGGGAATGAATGAGAAGGGGGTGAATGAGGCTTGTAGTTCGCTACCGCTATGGGGAGGAGATTGGGGAGGGGCAAGGGTTTGAAGGAGAATGGGGGGGGGAAGAGAGAAGACGGAATTTGAGAGAGAAGAGGGAAGAGTGTTGGGAGTGATGAAATTGAGTGAATCACAAGGTTTGGTTGAGCCCACAATTGGGTGTGAAGTTTGTTGATGGAACACAATGGGGTGGGAAGTTAAAACGAGGATTGAGGTGCAAGCCGGACAAACCAGATTGGGACGGAGGGAGGCCCCACTGTGGGTTTGGGATCTTTGGTGTATCCACTACCGAAAGCGAGAAAAGGCGTATAATCAAAGAAAAAAATTACGGTGGCATCTTCCATATTTAAGCTATTTATGTTTAGATCCTAAAGATTTGAAAATTATTAATCCTCGTTTCTTAAATTAGGCATCAAAATCTTAAATTCGCTGCAATTTGGCCCAACTGTCTATTTTTGTTATAAAATATTATTACTTGAAGGTCACCTATAACTTTTATAAAATTTCAGAACTACCCTTCCCGCTAAGTTAGCAAGATGATCTTCTTTTGGCACAAACGATGAAGGGAGGGAGGGAGAGTTAGAAGAACAAAGTACTTTGAGTATTGTGCAAGCGAATAAATGACAAAGAATTGAGCATTTTAAGATCTATGCAGATAGATGGATGAAAAGGATTGTGCGCTTTGAAATCTATGCAAGCAGATGAATAATAAAGGGCGAAATACTTTAAGCTTTGTGCAAACAAATGACGGAGAACGAAGTGATTTGAGATATGTATGAGTGAATGGACAATAAAGGCTGGAGCGCTCTGAAATCTATGCAAAAGATAGATGATAGAGGATGAAGCACTTTGAGATCTGTGTAAGATGGATGCATAATAGAGGATAGAGCGCTTTGAGATCTAGGGCAGACGGATGAATAACAGAAATAAAAGCTTTGAGATTTGTGCAGATGGATGCATAATAAAAGATACAGTGCTTTGAGATCTAAGTAGATGGATGGATGATAGAGAACGAAGTGCTTAGAGATCTATGCAGGCAGATGAATGATAGAGGACGAAGCGCTTTGAGATCTATCCAAGCAAATAAATGATAGAGGATGGGATGCTTTAAGATATGTGCAGGTGGATGGCTGACAAATGATGGAGTGCTTTGAAATCTGTGTAGATGAATAGATAATGAAGGATAGAGTGTTTTGAGATCTATACAGGCAAATGGATGATAAAGGATGGAGCGCTTTGAGATCTATGCAGGTGAATAGCTGATAAAGAATGGAGGGCTTTGAGATCTATACAAGCGAATGGATGACAGAGGATCGAGCGCTTTGAGATCTATGCGGTTGGATGGATGATAAAGGATGAAACATTTCAAGATCTGCCATGATCTGGCCTCTTTGAATCAAGGTTTATTCTGTCTTTCTTTTCATTTCATTAACAATGTCAAGATCCAGATAGATGGTTAGACCACATTAAAATGAAAAGGAAGTTTTGGTGGTGAATTAAAAACTTCTTTTATTTTTGAGGTCTAAGTGTAACGGGCCCAAACTTGAAGAGTGTCCCTATAAATTTTTCTCCTAAATTAAAATTTATAGTCATTTGAACTTATGAAACGGCCATAATTAACATGACATTTGATAAAACTATCAATATATATTCTAAATTAAATACATAGGTCAGCAGTAATAAGAAATGTTAGGTATGTAACTTGTGTACATGGCACTCAGCTCCACAACTAAGATAAAATTTCTGCTGAACAAGCAAATGCAATAAATCTCCTATAGTAAAACCTTGGCCTGCACCAAGTTGACTCCACGCCCATAAATTTGGCCAAACTTTATGAATTAAATCATCAAAACGGGCTTCCACCAATTTTTTATTACATTCAAGTGGTCCTATTCGAAGTCCTATTTAATTCCGGTTATACTAAAGACGATGGACCGCAGTAGATCCCAGTGTCATTTGGCTGTTATGGAAGATGTGCCATCCACCCCTATGACACCATCCTTGGATTGCCCAAGAATGTAGTAATTGGAGTCTTTCAGTGTATAAGCCGCACACCGGATCACTCGCGTTCTTTTCCAGTGTCAGGTGAGCTAGCCTTTTTTAAGTGTCCTCTTCCAACTCAAATGGCATTTATTTACTAATTTCTTGGTGCAGAAGCGGGTAGATGGGACCCTGATCTCGTGATATATATCCAAGTGTCAATCATGTGAAAGAATTTATACACCATTCTTAAATCAGCCCCCCACCTAACAAGCACAACCTCTCAACCTTCACAAGCTCCCACGAACCAATTCCTACATCCTTGGCTCCGAGCTACTCCATGGAAGCTAATGTTGCTACTTCTTACTAGCTGGCTAGTTGTTACTCCACCAAAACTCGAACATATCCTCTCTCTCTCTCTCTCTCTCTAACATGAATTATATGGACCACTTACAATGCAGTCCACTACGTTGCCAAATAAGTTGGGCAGTCATGCTAGCAAACAAGATCTGAGACATGATTGACCTTAAGAATGGAGTCTCTGTTTATGTTATATCACTTCATTGGAGTTTTGGAAAGGTCCCTCTTATGATCAACATTTACTGATGTGAGAATGTTAAAACTGAAGGCCATGTGCAGGATGTAATTAAAACGATAGGCCATATTTTGAGGCAAAGGGATTCCATATGTGCACATCTTAAATTAAATTTTCCTTGTCCAATACCTAATGTTGCCGTTGAAAACCGACTAGCCTTAGGCACCGTGGTGAGAGATGTGACAACACTTTGGCTGGCACGTTGATCGGAATTGGAGAAAACGAGCGATGCTTGGTCGCTGCGGCTGAGATCCTCGTCGAATAGCAGCATCTCGACCTGAACCAACACAAAACAAGAAAGTCCTCTTACCGGAATGAATCCGACGGGGACCCTCCGATACCTAAGTTAGTAGTTCTCAAGAAATAGAAGGAGGCAATCTCTTTGGTTGTAAAAGTGTTCTTCTTTTGCTGACCTCTCCTCCTTTGTGTATATTAAAAGGAAGAGTTTATTTGCCACCAGACGATGTGGGCATGTGGGTTGACCAAAAGTAGATGGTTTGAGTACGACCTAGATATCGGGTATGAATTCTTTGCACATGGACGACATTCCACCTGTCAAATCAGTGATATCGTGATGATACTGGGTCCCCTAGTAAGGATGTGACCAACTGTAGAGAGCTCCCGATAGGCAAGCTCAACGATATGGCATCGGGCCCATCCGGTGGCTGCCCTCAATCTGCTACGTGTTGGCGTCATGGCATGTTTTGATTGGTTGGTCCTTTTGATGAACTGTAGCCGGTTTGGAGGCGTATCATTTGCCTCCACTTTCGCAATCCGAGCCAAGTATCATGCTCGGGCTGTGAAAGTAGATTTTGTAGAAGGGCCGCTTTAAACAAAGATCGCCAAGCTGTATTTATGGTGCCTTCTTTTTGGGGAAACAGAGATTTTTTAAATCCCACATATATGGAGGACATGGCCCCACTATTCTTTCCAGAGCACTATAATCATGGGCGAGGCGTCCGTGAGTTTAATTGGCATCCAAGTCTTGCGGTGAACTGAATAGGTCGTCTCAAGGCGAACGCCCAAGAGACACGCATTCGAGGCTAGGTGAAGTGTCACTTCGGAAGAGGTTGCTCAAACCCTCGATAAATATGGGAGGTTGTTGTCGTAACCCATTTACCTCATTTCTTTTACTCTCCAGAACTCGGAGAGAAAGAAGGTATGAAGTTGCAGGGTTTAACTTGTGTACTCCTATTGCAACTTGCAAGGTTCTCCTTCCTTGTTCCGACCAGAATCTTGCTATTGTTTTCTGGTGGGTTATTTTGCTTTTTTCTCCCCTTGTCGTCTCCTTCTTTCTGTTTTCTTCTTCCTTTTTCTTTGGACCCATCTATTGGAGGTCGGTCCTCCGATGATGAGGTAGTGGGTCAGGGTTCTCCTAACCAAGTTTCTACAACCTCAGGAAAATTCATCCCACTATGACTACTGTCGAAAATGCTCTCAAGCATATTAGGCTTGGCATGCCAACTAACCTCTCTAGTTTGAAAACAGCCTAAGCAAAAGGCCGGCCTCCACGCCGAAGGCTTGGTATGCCAACCGACCTCTCTAGGTCGAAAATGGCCCAAGCATAGTCGAGGCGACCCAAGGAAGGTTGCTTGTCCACAGTTGGCTAGCTTGACTACTTTCTTCACCCAAGTCGGAAAGAATGGCTCATACTCAGAAGTCGGGGGGCAACTGATTTGGCCAAAATCTGATCCTCCCATCACAGGTCGACACGTAGCGAGCATTTTGGAAAGATCTAGATTTCAATTCTTTTCGAATCCTTGGCAGGGTCCACAAATTAGACAAGAAGATATGGCAAACCCTTGATATTTGCCCCCAAATCATAACGGATCCAGGCTCCCTTCTCTTTAAAAACAAAGATAGGAGGAACAAGAATGGGAGAGAGGAGGAGCAACTAGAGGCTCCTAAGCACAGAAAGTTTCCAATGAGAGGCTCTCAAGCTTTTATGGCAATAAGCTCTTGTAGCTACCTCTACACCTGACTCCTCTTCTAGGGCCATTCCCACACACTATCTCATCTCCAAAAGGGATCTGAATCCTTAGTGATCAGGATGCAAGCCCTACGAGGGTAGGACCTGAGACCTCCAACTAGAGCCTTGCCGAGCTCACAAGTTGAACTCCCAAGCTAAGCTACTAGTCTACGCTCCTAATACGTGCATGCTTCATGACTAGGATGTGACTCCCATAAGGCTAGGACCCGTGACCTCCAACCAAAGCTATGTCGAGCTCACAAGTTGTGCTCCCATGATGAGCTCCCAAGCTAAGCTTCAGTCTGCGCTCCCAGTACGTGCATTCTTGGTAATCAAGATGCGAGTCTTAGGTGGCCAGGACCCGTGACCTCCAACCAGAGTCATGCCGAGCTCACAAGTTCAGCTTTGATGTCGAGCTCCCAAGCTAAGCTCCCATACTGCACTCCTAGTACGCGTATCCTTAGTGATCAAGACACGAGTTCTAGGAGGCCGGGACCCACAACCTCCGACTAGAGCCATGCAGAGCTCCCAAGCCGAGCACCCAGGCCATGCTCCAAGCCGAGCACTCTAGGCCGAGCTCCTATTACGAGCTCCCAGGTCGCGCTCCAATGCTGAACACTCAGGGCGAAGTACTCTAGGCTAGACACCCAAGGCCTAATGATCTAGGAAGATCATTTTACTTCGATGCTTTCTATTCTCTTGTTATTTCATGCTGTTGTTCTAAAGTATTGCCTAATTTAAGAATTGGAGGAGGCCCGGCTAGAGCCACCCCGGTGGGCCTTTTCTTATCCACGATACTCCACAATAGTTGGTGTTTCATCTTCCACCATCGTGGATCGAGCTAGTTAATCTGCACCATCCTCACCTCTGGATCATCAGAGTATGGTCGGGCTGGATTTGGGCATCAACACCTAAAGCTAATGTGTTATATATTCAAAATCCAGTGCTGTCAACCTATGGACACAAGAAGGACAATGGATCTCACCCAAGAATGACATGTTACTTTCTTATAGACAGGCTAACATGTTTTTTTTGGACTGATATATGGCTCTGCAGGGACTGCCACGAAGGCCCCTCCATGTGGTTTATATTTTTAAGGATTAGGTTCAGATTGCCTAGCAATTGAAAAGATCCAGATTACACTTCCATGATTGATTTCTCATGTCGTTCAGTATTTTGGATAAGGTGATTCCAAAATATAGAGTTTCTCTTCAGTTTTCACCTTTTTTTTTGGTGCCGGGGAGTTAAAAACATTCACTACAATTGGATGAAAGATAAGTCTGTTATGGAAATGTTGGACACTCCGACCTTAAGCTAGACCTTCCTCCTCGACCTTGGACGTGAACGAAGGCCAACAACTCTAGCTCCAGTCGAGCAACCAATCAACCGAGGTAAGCGAATTCAGCTTCGACCGAAGAGCCGATCAGCTGAGGAGCCATCATCCGAGAAGAACAATTCATATGTGTCGACAACGATCGACAATCCTAACAACTGACAGTCCTGACAGCCTGCAGTTATAGCAGTACTGCGGCCCGCGCCTCACTGGTGTTGCCCGCCGCCCATGCAAACTGGCACCCATGCGTCGGTCGTACGATCGGCCGTTATCTGACCATCATTGTACACCATATTAGATCTGGTAACGACAAAGTGAACTTTCCTATATAAAGGAGTAGCCCGGAAAACATCATGTACGCATACAATATTACTCATAGAGACCACACTCTGCTGAAATTCTCTCTCTTTTGCACTTTTGTCTTATTATTCTGACTTAGGCATCAAAGGGTTCTCGGACAAAAACTCTCCGACAAAAAAACTTTTTGCAGGCCACACACGGAGGAGATCCACCTCGGCACCTCCGTCAACCTACTCAGCCCATCTCCAGCTGATCTCAGGGTCATCCGAGTTGCGCTCCGATCTCGGCCCAAATTTGGCGGCAAAAAAGCCTATTGCATCCGCTCTAGTGGATTCAACCAGCAAAGGAGTAAAATCCTCTTGCCACACTCACTATTTATTTTGGATTAATCTTAGAGAATAAAATAATGCTATTTATTTTGGACTACATTAAGGACACATGAGTGCATTCATTGAGTTCCAAGTCACAAACATCTTGCCTCCCGGGTCGCCTATTCTACCATCCTCGCGATCTTTCGTGGCAAGTTGGCAATAAAAGCTTTCGTAGAAGATGATTTGTAAAGGGTCAAATATTAAATACTTGTACTGGGGGCTAGATCTCAAATGTTAGATCATTTGGTCAACCATAAAGCGTGCATTCCGGTCAAGACCTTAGAGGAAATAGTCTGGCGTAGTTTTCTAACTCAAAAATCTAATTGAGTCAATATCAACGGGCCATCTGTGACAGGGTTTCAGAAGAAACAACGGTGCATGAAATATCTTCCGTTTTCAGTTATTCTTTCTAGGAGACAAATTATATGAAGGGATTATTTTGAAAAATAAACTTAGAATTTATAGTTATACATTTTGGGCGATGGAGCTCGATTGGTAACTCAATTAAATTTATCTTAGAATATTTACATTTAAATCTGAGAAATTGCAGGGTGTCAACTTGATGGAGTTGGTGAAGTCTTTCAAATTGATATCGCAGATGCAGGTTCGAGTCGATTTCGGTGAAAGTAGGCTTATGGATTGCGCCCAAATCTCATCATTGTCTCCTACGGGGTCAGATCCATTTGGTGTTATTACTACATCTGGCCAACAAACGGGCCAGGCTCAACTCAAGGTACCACTTCATTTAGTCAAGCTCGGGTCGGCCTGGTCTGGCCTTCAAGCCAACTTTCTAAATCGAGTCTGCTACTTATCGGGCTTCAGACTTCCAGGCCAGACCCTCGAGGAGATAAGAAAAGCGAAGAGAATACTTTTTTTATCTAAATTTCCCGTGATTCACATTATGAAGATGGTCTCGTTTCCATGGAACTCTGATCTTTTCAAAATCTTCGGTCCTCTCTGTATTTCCTGAAAGAAAGTTCTTACAATATCTGCAAACAGCCTCATATTGAAGCCTACAGACTCCAAGCTCACAGCTACCAGCAGAGCAAGAAATAATCCTGGATTGCAACTCCATGAACTTCTGGCCTGTCGCCTCCATATACCTTTGCAGCTGAAAGGCTTCTTTCAATAAGTGCTCGAGTGCTTCAGTTTGCTCTTTGGTCCTGCCAATTTGCGAATTCCTGCTACTTCCAGATGGGTAGTTCCCGTGCTGACACAATAAGAAAAAGAGAAGAAAAGGTGAGTTTGCATCTTAAATTGTCAACAAAAATCAAGAAATAAATAGATATTAACCTGAAATGAATTCTTACCATTCTCTGGCACAAGTTGTCAGTCTTCTCTTCCAGACGTTGATACCTTTTTACATGTTTATTTAGCAAAGCTATCATTATCATGAACCCCTTGCTGCCTCTTCTCATCAGCCTGGGTGTCTTGAGGAGGAGATGAGAGATAGAGTTACCCTGTTCGGTAGTCTGGCGGACCAAGATGAGGAGGGCAATTTTGAAGAGGAGGAGGAGATGAGAGATAGAGTTACCCTGTTCGGTAGTCTGGCGGACCAAGATGAGGAGGGCAAGTGGACCGATGGTGGTTGATTGAGTAGGGCTGAAATCGGATTAGATACACATAAGATACCAATATGCTTATTTCCATGTTTCTTTTGTTTGATGAACAGATGCAAAAGTTTATATCTATATTTATTTTAAACAGATATGGATATAATTAAATTTTATGACCATAGGATCAAATAAATTACAAGATGGAAGGCAATCAAGTTAATAGCATATTAATATCGTCATTTATTTCTCTTAAAAATTCATAATTACTATATAAAATTAAATATAATTATAAATAGAATCGGATATTCAGATATGGATGGAATAGTCGTTTATTGATATCTATATCCATTTTTCTTTTTATACATAGTTAGATACTTAAATTTATATCCACATTCGGATATAAAAATAGATTTAGACAGATGTTATCCAATCCAATTTCATCCCTATGATTGAGGCAAGGATGCGAAGGAGATAACCCTAGCTGCCTTGTTCTTTTCTTTATCAAATGAACTGGGTGGTTGGTCACCATTCACCAAAATAGCCATGGGTGGGCTACGGGCTATATATAATACATAATATATATTATATACATCTGGGCTTGGGTCGAGCTGATGTTAGATTGATATAAATCTGAGTCCAATCCATTTAATGCTCGAGCTCAAATTTTAGGCGAAGCTCAGCCTGTCGGGCTTAAAATTCAAGCATAGGCCAATTCGGAACTCTTCGAGCCTGAGTGAGCTGTTCTAATTCCCACTTATCTTAAAAGAATTTAATACAAGTTTGGATTCTACCCACACCCTTCCCTCTTCCGCATGAGTTTCACACATGAAGAGAACTCCATCTCCTCCCATCCTCTTCGAGGTCAACAAGCTGAATGACGTCTAGTGAATGATGGGAAAAGTTCGCCTCTTTGTTGACAAACTACAGATAAGACTTATATGTCCAATGAACGATACAACCAACAATTCAAAGGAATATCACTACAACAAAGGAGACTACTAGTGACAAAAAGATTGTTGGCAAAAAAAATTTCATCAACAAAGGTATAACTTTGGTGACAAAAATTAGTTTTCATCATACTACTAGAGTTAATGATTTTTTTCATGACGAAAATTATTTTTGCTGTGTCTGGCACCAATTTCCACCATATGGAATGTATTTTTTTGTGATGACCTTTACTATATCATGACAAAATTTATCATTATTAAGAATTTGTAAATTTCGAAATAAAATATCTTGGGTCACTAAACATTTTTGTTTTTGGTAACCTAAATTTCTCATCACCTATTCTTATTTTATTTACATAAACTAGAAATTATTTATGATTGCTTTCATGACAAAAATAATAGCATTACTGTTTACATCCCACTTAACAATCTTGCTGGTGACCGAGAGCAAGTGCCACATAGATCAAGTTCGGTGAAACCAGAGCAGGTGAGAATCACGTGACTTTTACTAGACCCAGAAAAGTTCGGCCATGATAAATTTTAGCAAATGTGGAGGCATAGACTAAAGAAGGAAAGTTTGGTCATAAATAGATCAAGAGCGTAGAATTTACCCATGATCAACCTTAATACATGAAAATAAACTAAGATGATTAAAGCAGCCTAAGAGATACTATCAAGTATAAGAATTATATTATAGACCAAAAAAAAGAGATAGCCAATATGAGCCATATCAGGATAAACTAAGACTAATGAAATATGATTATCAGTCAGATAATTAGTACAGAGTGACCGTCCTAATGAACATACGTAGTGGAAGATAAATGATGTCAGTTATTGGAACTGCTAGAGTTGAGGCCAGATGTGGGAGCAAGTGTTAGAGGGTGCAATTGTTGTCTGTTAGTATAAATCAAGAAATTCTGAACCAGCCCGTACCGGTTGTTCAGCCTGTATCGAATTGGTCTGGTCTCTGACCGGGTCGGTTCAGGCATAGAAAAATATTCGGGCCCCATTGGAGCCAGAACCAATCGGTACAAGAGCGAACTAGATGGAACCGAATCGGTTCCATTTGGTTCGGCCAGGACTCGGTGCGAACTAGTTGGTTCGCACCAAGTTCGATTAGATTTGCCACAGCGCGCCATGCACTGTAGCATTTTTGGCCACAGCGCGCGTGCTATGGCTTGGCGACCGGTTCGGACCAATTTGGTCTGGTCCGAACCGGTACTGACCCGGATCGGAAGTCGACCAGTACGACATTCGGTACTAGTTCGGCAATCCTTGGTATAAATAAGTAAAAATTATACTCTATAATGCCTTAAACCCATTGACAATCAATCCAATATATTTTATCTTATCTTAGTCCACCATAGTTTTTACATTAGGAGTAACAGTAACTTAGCTTTCAGTATTATGGCTTAGTGCTACACCCTTATTATAGCCCAGTGTTACACCTTTTATCATAGCCTAGCATTATATCCTTCACCATCTCCATCGAACGGTGGAGTGATGGTGATGAAAGTCCTTGAAGGTTAATCTATCCTCCCTTCGATCACTTTCTGGCTAACATGCCCATGCACACCAACCCTGCCATTTTGCTTGTCACGACTCTTCTCTACCACACCTCAAAATGATTATGCTAGTGAGCCTTACACCTATGAATAGGACGGAAGGAGCACCAACAATCACCAAACATGTAGTGTCAATATCCACCATATGGGAGGATTATTTTTGTGAGAATCTTTACTATATCGTGACAAAGTTTATTATTGCTAAACATTTACAAATTTTGTGATGAAATATCTTTGGTCACTAAATATTTATATTTTAGTGATTTAAATTTCTTGTCATCTATTCTTGCTTTATTTTGAAAAATCAAAAATTTGCTATGACTGCTGTTCGTGATGAAAATAATAGCATTACTAATGATTGTGATTTTTCTAATGAAATAAGGTTTCACCATCAAACTATTATTAGCAATTTGTTTAGTGACGACATTATTTTTTTAAAAAAATACATCATGACAAGTATGGTGCCAATTTTGCACAGTCTTGAGAAAATTTTCCTATGAAGATTTTTTACTAGATTATGAAAAAAAAATATTGCCACTAACAACCATACAATTCTCACTGAAAGTTATCATATCACTATATGTTGCTGTAATTTTCATTTAAAATGTGTAAAAATTAATCATATGTAATTATTTTGGTGAGTAAAATGTTGCATCGCCCATGATTGCATGTTGTTGATGGAAACAAAGCTTTGTCATCAAATTATTATTATTTTTAATATATTCATGAAAAACAATTACCGTAATAAATATGGCACCAAAATTATGATAGCCAGATAATGGTCTATGATGTAATTCTTAAATTTGCATAAAGTTCGATTCAACTAAGGGTTTGGATCACTGATCCGACCGAATTTAAATTAATATTAAAATTTTTAACTTTTTAAAGTATTAAAGTTTTCTATATTAAGTACCATTATTATTTCTAATTACAGCATGAATAAAAAGAATCATAAATTATCTATTTCTAAAAACTTTAAAAAATATATACAAATATCAGAATATGTAAAATTATTGAAAAGGTTTTCAAAATATTATAAAGATTAAAAGGAAGTTAATTATTTTTTATTTTTTGTCAAAAGAAAGAGGATTAATTTTTTTATTAAAATAACTAGTTATGAAAATATGAAATAACATAATAGGTATGAATTGACTATATTTGATAATGTGAATAAGTTTTCAATAAGCATAATAAACCTTAATTATACATCAGATGTCAATGCTATTATGGTGGCTGAGTAGCAAGCAACCATAATTATTAAATTTGATTATATACAAGAATTTCTATGAAAACTGTATATGGAAATGGACTTAGTCGGATAATATCTGATCCGCTTTCAACTTTAAGATTCATTATTGAATCTTTTAGTCACAAAGAGTATCCTTTATTGATGATTTTTTTTATTTTTTGTAATAAATAATATTGTCACGAAAATATAACCTCTTTAATGACAAGTTTGTTTACATCACCACAGATTAATCTTTGGTGATGAAAAATATGCTATATCGTGACAAAATTTTTAATTTTTTGTGCTGGAAACTATTGTTACCAAATACTTTACCATTTGATGAGGAATACATTTTCATTACAATTAATATATATTTATTAACAAAATATGTCTATCACCGTCATATATCTTTAATGACGCACTTTTTTTTTGACAAGTGTCATAATGATCTTTTTTGTCACTAAATGTTTTTATGATGAAATTGGTTTTTCTGATAACGATTTCTTCATCAAGAATATTGTTTTTTGTTGTAGTTCATGGCAAAATCAAGCAACCGGAGTATAAAAACATCGACACGTTGCATGGAATATCCTTTAGAGAAAAAAAATATATGAGGTAGTAACTAGGGATCGACTAATCAATGACATGAAAAGTACAAAAGGTCTACAACAATAAAAAAATTTCTTAGACCAAGGGCTTGTTTTAAGCTACATAAGCTTCTTCTTTTTTTTTTTGAGTTTGCAAACCAAGTGTCTTTACCCTTGCAATAAAATCTTGAGGTTGTTACATGTAAATTTTCTCCTCCATGTCATTGTAAAGGAAAATAGTTTTGATATTTAGTGGCTCCAACTCTAGGTCTAAACTTGCATCAAGATGTAGAATAACCCGATAGAAGAATCTTGACAATTGGTAAAAAAATCTCAAAAGTCAACACTCTCTTATTGCTCGAAACCTTTCACAACTAGCAAACCTTATGCTTGACTTGCATAATATACATTTATGGTATGATTGGTCAAATTCAAAATAAATTATTCTGACCAGGTGGAGAGCAAAGATGTTACATAATGATCATTATTTTTGTTATGTATAAATTCGCATAAGTGTATAGCATGACGACAGCTTAATTATTGCTAAGGCTAGTTTGGTTAGAGATAATCTAGCATGGAAAAATAAATCACATGTTAGATTACTATGTTTGGTATGAAAAATGTATGAGAGAGATGGTTAAATAAATTGTGGGTCTCATATTTATTTTTTTAAGAGAGAAAGTAAAACAAATACGACCAGTGGAGTAGTATTTGTTTTCCCATACTTGATTACCAGATAGAGATAATCTAAAATTATCATTTTTTGATGAAAATAAGCTCACTTGTATTATATTAATATTATATTAGCTATATTATATAATTAATATTAATTATATTAATATATATTATCTTAATATTATATTTATATTATATTAATATATTATTAATATATTAATATATTGATTAATAGTATTTATAAATAATTATATATTTAATATATTAAGAAATTTATTAATATGTGTTAGTTATTAATAAATAATAAACAAATATTTATTAATTATCAATAAAACTAACATAAGATTTATTAATAATTAATATATTCTTTATATGCCAAAACATATTAAATATATTTTAATATATGTATAATTAATTTAAAATAATTTATTAAATCATGTAAATAGATTTTCATATTTGACATAGTCAATATTAACGGGCATAATTGGCCAACAAATGGATTGTGAAAAAAATATTACTATCTGAATTATTCATTTAGAAATATGTTCAAAAATTTGGTAAAATTCTCATTTGAGGTTACCTCCAATCAAACATAGAAACTTTTTTTTGGTGTTAATTTTTAGAATAATTTTTTCACCAACCAAATACAATAAAATTTATTTTTTTATATTTATTTTTTAGATAAATATTTTTTTGAAATCCTCTAATTATCCCTCCAACTTGTCCTAACAAAACGGACCTTTTATAGCGCGAAGGGGCCCTTGAAATTCTTTTCTTAGCGGGAATAGTAATATTACGACCGAATCGCACTGTAAACCATGATATCTTCAAAAAAAGTGTAAACCATGATCATATTGTTTCAAAATTCTAATAATAATTCCAGTCCTTGCCGAAGATGTAGGTTAAGAAAAGAGATCCGGGGGGACACAGGAACGATGCTGGACGGCGAGAGATTAGGGTGGACGCGTGGTATAAATTCCGAAGAGAGATCAATTCGTTGGCGACGCAAACCCTTGCTCTCCGAGAAGTCCGCTTTTCGGACCGACATTTTTAAGTCAAGAATTTATTTTCCCCGAAATTGTCGTTCTTGTTTTCAGCATCTCTTTAAAAAAGGAGAGAAGAGATCTGGCAATGGCGTGACAGACCGAGCACTGGCTGGTACGCGTTTTCACCTCCGTCAATTTATTTCTTATCTCTCCCTCTCTCTCTATATATTAGATTTTTTTTGTCCTCCGAATTGTATCGGTCTGGAGTTGTTTCTACTTGTCTCTTTTTGGTTTGAAAAAGAAATTTGGATGTTGTCGTTTAATCGAAGCAAGTTTTGTATTGAATGGATTTAGGAGTATATTCGTGGACTAGAGGATTTTCTATTACCTTTCCTGGTGTTCTTTGTTTGCTCTTATTTGAAGCAGCGATGCAAAAGTTTTGATCGGATTTTGGGCAGTCTTCCACCTTTGGATCGTGAGAAAGGAGGGATTTCGTGGGTTTTTTAAGGAAATCTGTGGGGCTTTTAACTGATTCTTGTCTTTGGAACCTTTGAATCTTGCTCTTGCCGGTGACGTTTTTCTATGGGGACTGTGACTGTGACTCGTTCAGTATGCAAGCTAATGGGTCGCCTTCAGTCTTTGAAAATGTAATGTTTTGGAGCTTTTCTATATGAATGTGGGATCACGGAATTGTTTATTTGTGTTGATCAGGTTTTTAAATACTTCTATTTATCTATCTGATTGTCTGACTGTTGACAACATCATCGTAACTATATTCGTTCAGGGTTTATGTACCTGATTTGAAGGTGGTGTTAGAAAAAGTTTTAGTATGATCTTTTGGGATTTTTCCATGGGGGAAAATAGTTTATCTCATTGTTGGGAGCTTTGAGTTAATAAAACTTCTTAGAAGATCTTAGGAAAGGGAAGACCTAAGGCAACATGGATGGGGTTGTGAGAAAAGATATGGAAGAACTTGAAATTGCATCAGACATGGCTCTAAAGATTAAAGCTTGGTGAATGGGGATCCTGAAACCTGACCCTAAATAGTTTGAACAAGACTGATGGTTACAGTTTTGTTCATGTGGAAGTTCTTAATATTGTGAGAGTTTTTCCAATGCGGCTACAGTTTTGTTCATGTGGAAGTTCTTAATATTGTGAGAGTTTTTCCAATGCAAATCAGGAATCCCATAGGAATTAGGACGCAATCAGCTTTTTGATCTACTCAACAAGCTTCCTTTCCATGGCATGTCTTTCAAATATGCATGTATGTTTGAAGGATGTGATTACTTGTGTTAGGCTGTATTCAAGCCCTGCATATTTTGTGTTTGAGTTTCAGTTGATTTGGTTGTTATGATGGCCACTGTTGGTCTAGAGTTATGACACAGGATCAGACTGGAGTTTCTGCCCTTGTAAGAAATGTATTTTATGGTTTTCAGGGGGAATCAAGTGTTCTGACTAAGATTCTTTAGTTGATAACTCATTTTTAATAGTAGTAAGTTGGTTTAAGAGTTGTTGGTGAGGCACCAAGGCTTTTTATATCGAGAAAGTCATGCCTATGAATTAATGAAGTATCAATTTTACTTTTAAATAGAATTATATCCGTCAGGGTGGATTGCATAAAATCTAAAGGATGACCTATTGGCCCCTATATCTTCTGTTTGCATTAGTTGGTATCAGAGCCTCATACATTTGTCCATATAATCATGGACATGGTCTGGCTTGGATAATTCAGAGAGAAAGTAGTAAAATTAGCTCTAATGCATCTAGTCAAAATTAGATCCTAGGACATGAACTAAAAGATCACACTGATCTTGGTGCATTTCAGAATCTGAAGAACTGATAGTGCTGATGGTGCTGCCAAGATTCATTATTTCATTGTGATCAGCAAGCTCTTTTGACATTCTTTCATTCCTCGCAAGGAACTAGTGAGTTTGGAGAGGCTTGGTCATTACGAGAATGTATCAGAGGTTACTTTCACTTCTTTTTCTCTTATTTAGAGGTTGCAACCCTTGATTTATCTCAAAAAAAAAAGAAGATAGTATCTCCATATATCATGTTTATAACATCAATGATGAATGTGTTGGATGATAACATTTTTGATGATTTTCATCACTCGAGGAGATTGATCATCACGAAGATTTGAAACTTTCTTTATGAGGAGTAGCATGAGGGTTAGCTCATGCATAAATTTAATGTTTAAGTTCAGGCACAAATGTTCCTTCTTAACATTCTTTACAAAGAATTCATTGCTCGGTATAAGCATCCATGGATTTCGAACCATTTCATCAAGTTACGCAAGCATTAGGTTGGATCATAAAGTGAATAAATGTGTCTTAGTTCAAAATGAAACTCACTTAAGATTGAGATCAGCTTCTTGCAAGCTAGTACATGAGAAGACAAGTTGCTATGTGTTTAGGATTTTTTATGTTAGATATTTCAATGATGTAAGTCTTTTCTTATCGAGTCTAGGGTTTAAAGAGTCTCGTCGAACTCTGGAACTTGGGGACAATTCTTTTTTCTTCCCAAAGAGGAAGGGCTGATGCAAATCAGGAATCTACTTAGAGTTAGGACTGGGTCAATTTCTGGATTTTAACAGTTTCGGAGGTGCATATTATACAAATATATAATATTATATGTGTATATATATATATATATATATGTATATGTGTGTGTATATATATTGTTTAAGGCATGAGTACTCATCTTTTGTAGATCACTTTTATTCATACAAATTTTATGTTTTCAGTTTCATTTATTTGGTCATTATATTGGCAAAAGTTGGCTAAAAACATTAGCATTATATTAGCACTAAGTTTGAGGCCTTTTAAGGAACGATTTTTATGTTTTCTACATGGAATTAAGTTTCGTAAATGAGATACCTTATAAGCAACATGGTTGTGAAACGGTATACTTTGTTTAAAATTTGCTTTTATATTGCTCATGCAATTTTTGATCCTCATTTACACAAATATGAGTGATATATTCTATTTGGCTTATTAAGAAGGTTATTGTTGTTATGACGGATTTGTGAAGCCTTAAGGCTGATTCTGAGCCCTCATGTTTCTCCTTGTGATAATTTTGTTTGAGACTCTGCAGAACAAAGCAACTTTAAATGCACTTGGCCTGCTAAGATATTGAAAACTCAACTCACTTGTCCTGTCAGATTGTAGGTAATTGATGGTTTTTCTCTTACTCTCAGGGGATAATTTTGTGTAATAAATTACTTGCACAAGGAGTGGTCAGGCTGTGCACACCTTTTCATAAAATGATCTGGAGTTTTTCGTCGCATCTGCAATGATTGGAGTTGGACATTGACGCTTGGCATGCACTACAGGCTAAAGTTCTCAGAGATTAGAGTTTTCAAGTCTAAGTAACTGTTCTGCCAAGGTTGGAATGTGCTTGAGCATGCATGCTTGAAATTCAATTGGGATCATGTTGTCTTTTATCTATCAATTTTTGCCCTAGAGATGAATATAATTCCTCAAAACAAATCTTATCTTCAAAGTGCTTCATCTAGATTCTTTCCTTATCTAGGGGATTATTAAGGGTTGCTTCCTTTATAACATGAATTCAATTGCATAACGATCAGAGTCGTTTCACGTTCCTTGGATTGGCCTTCCAGAGTTCATGACAAGCCTTTCTGTCTTTGTAATTCTACCAGCTGGAGATTCAGCACTAGGTCATAAAAGTTGATATCAGGCTGAACACAAGTTATGGTAAATTATACAAGTTCTGACATCTGATGGATGATCTGATGAACCCCCACATTAAGGCTTAAGTTTATGTCCATCTGGACCAGAACCTTATGCTTGATAATTTTTAGGACCTGTTTTTTGTTTCATCTTCCATCTTGCTGTGTTTGTTTCCTATATACATACAATTTTGGGCACAAGAATCTATTTGCAACTTATATAACTGGTTTTAGAAGCTGTTTTTTTTTGTTGAATCATTTCTGTGAATTAAAAAGCACTAATTAGTTGCTGAAACCCAGAATAAACACCTTTTTGGACTTTAAGATCTTGCATTTCTTTCTAGAACCCAAATAATGTTATATGTAATGCATTGATCTTTTTTTTTATATAAATTTCTTGCTGACCCTCTACTAATTCCATTATAAGGAGGGGGAAAATTTCTTCACCATCCTGTTTCTCTACAAAATCTACTGGTATGCTAGTCTTGTTCTTCTTAGGGATTGAATGTAAAAAAATAAATATTAAGTTGGATGAATTAATAATCACAACTCACAGTTTGCTTCTGTACATTCTACTACACCTAACCAGGACTCTGGGCAGCAATTTATCGGAGCACCCATCTGATTCAAGCAATACCACCTTGCTGACCTTCCATTGAGTTCACTTATGGAAAGCACCTAGAACTCCTTATCAGAAGAAAATATTATGCCTTGGACAACGGAAGTCATCAATGGGAATGGAGACTCAATTAAGGTGGGAACTACCGGTACAATTGGATCCCTGATGTCACAAGAGTTAGAGTCCATGAAACAATCATCACAAGCATCCTCTTCTACACGAGGAAAACATCAAACAGGCCCAGTTACAGTACCCTGTGGTGCTAGTCCTAAGAAAACATTGCAGAGGAAAAATCCACCTAATGAATCTGGCAGCAGCAGAAGCAGCAGTGACACAGATCACAGAACCCCTGGATATGGCCATAAGCCCCGACACAACCCCCGGAAAAATGGACACCGAGTTCCAATGCTTGGCTCTGATGATATCCCTATAGACAGAAATTCAAATATAGACAAAATGGAAAAGAAAGGACAACCTTACATTGTGGAAATTGTAGATCTAAAATGCAGCAACCCCATGAGCAGCCGGCTCAAAAAGCTTGGCTTCTCCAAGCTCTCTGAATCCATTGCCTAGTCCTGAGGCAGCTTGTCATCATCCATCCTCAGTCTTCTGTATCTGATCCCTTTGATCCTTTCCGTCTGGCTGGAGTTAGCTATCTCTGCTGCAGAGCAGATGCTTGGCAGCAATCCTCCACTGCTCACCTTCTTGTACTTCTTCTTTTTCCTTGGAGTTGTGCCGTCAGAGCTCGACTTGTGCCTGGTGCTGTCACTGGATGAAGCTGCATCCATTGTCAGGTTCTTTTGTTTCTGGTAAGAGACTTCTTGATAGCCTAGATCAAGCCTTCTGAAGTACTCAATCTCCAGTGTGACAAGAGACCCAATTGTCCCTCGAGTGCCAGCCTCGACTGGAGCAGGTCTTGCTGCCATTTTCTTGAGGTACAATGGTGGTTCTTGGTGTTTGCTTTTATGGCATGATGTGGAAGATGGTGTGGAGTAACTTAGAAGGGTCTTTTGGTTTGGTGGAACTGCTTTTTATGATTTGAGGTGGTGGGGCAGTTGTGTCTCACCTTTTTTTCCTATAAATGCTTCTGCAGCAAAAATTAGAGATCGGATGAAATGATGATTGGGTCATCTTACTCTTGCATCTTCACTCTATAATATATGAACTTGGTATATTTCTGTTTTGTGACTAGTGTTTTCACTTTGATTTTTGAGGCCTTTAGGAGGAAGATATTGGGATAATTGTCCTGTGGTGCTATTCTATTATATTTATAGCTTCTACCTTAGTTTAATCTCTTTCACTGATTTGGGAGCACTCTGAGATGGGTCCAAGAATAGGGGATTTCCATCTACGGTGAAAGGCAATGGTTTCTCTCTGCGGTACCTTGTCTGTGGAAGAATACAACTGGTGCGGTTTACCATCTATACCAGATTTCAATTCTGAGATTTGATAGAACTTTGTCTATAATAATAGCAAACCTTAAAACTTAATGCATTTATTTAACATAACTAAGGTTGGTGCATCCGGGAAAAAAAAGGACAGTAATGATGAATTCGGAATTTGAACACTCTTAAATTGTAAGGATGATGGAGTGGTTCATCTCTTAACAGAAGGTTTAGATGCCTATGCCAATTTGACTGATTACCAACTTCAGAAAAGGCTTGTCCTTAAATTTCCATAACCCACTTCTCTAATGGATATTAAAACTTACAGATAATTGGACCAGATCGGATCTGACCTGAAGAAAGAATCTTGATTTGGTTGACTTGGAAATGACCAGATGGTTGTGATGGTTGTGATGAATTTTGTGAAATTGCTTACTCGTAAACATGTACAACCATCATCTAACTTAATACAGTAGATGAATCACCGAAAATATTATAGCTTCATGTAGGTTTACTGCAAATTGTTATAATCCAACTCTAAACATGCTAGCCAAACCCAAGCCAACCAGGCCTCTAGTCTATAGTCTAAAGCATGGATGGTCAAACATGGTGCTGTTGCACTTCCAAACAAAAGAGGAACTCACATTTTCACTCAAAAACTATCACCTCCAGGTGTAAATGTTTTCATTACATATCACGAAGTGGAAATTAATTTTCAAATTTTTATTTTAAACTTGTCTATCTTTCAAAGTGAATTTTGAGATATATTTGTCATTACCTGATAAGCAGCATACTAATAACTTGCCGATGAACCACTTTCATCCCATATTAATATGCTGAAGTAGAAGGATTAAGGGCCTATTTTTTATGCAAAAGAAGGATTCACCTCCTTCATACGTGGGATCATCTATTGCATAGTTTTCAAAACACTTCAAACTTTGTTATTCATCCATGGTGGATTTGTGCAAAGAAAGATAAATCTTTCTTTTGCGCAAAAAATACACCCCCGACCCAAAGAAGAAACTTAAACTGCAGTCCTCCATTCACTGGCCCTGTACAAGCTGCATTACCTAAAGCCAGCGAAAAATTGCAAACATATAGGCGACATTGCTGAGTTAATCTTTGACAACCCAATTTGCTAAGTGAATCGGTCCGTAACTGAGCTCAATTTCGTGGATGAGATTTCCCCTCTCTGCCTCCACCACCTGCCGACCAACTAAACCCCACGAAATCCGATCCTTATCCATTGAATGAGTAATATTTCCTCATCCAAACCGAAATAAATGCCGCCAATCCCTTCATTTATCTCACAACAGATTCCAGATTCCAGCACACAAAAAAAAGCCTTTCCATATCCTCTCTCTCTCTCTCTCTCTCTCTCTTCTTTTTGGTGCTGGACCGGATAAAATCCCACCCGAAGGACGACAAAGGAAACCAATAAAATTCCTGACATTTTCCTGCCATCAACACAAGAGTGCGCGCGAGAGAGAGCCAGAGCCAGCCATGGCGTCGATTCCTTGCGCTATCTATGTCTCCATCCCTCCTTCTTCTTCTTCGGGGCTGAGATCTCCGTTCCTGGCTCTCACCAGGCGGCTCGGTTGGCTCCGGGACTCGAGGATGAGGGCCAAGGTGGGGCCCGGCTGCGCCGGCTCGAGGGCCAGGTGCTGGTTCCGCTTCGGGAACAAGGGCGTCGACGCCGAGGGCGCCGGGATCTACGGCAGCCAGTCCCGCGACGATTTCGACCGGGACGACGTCGAACAGGTGACTCCAGTGCATTTTTATTTCCTTCTTTAAATTTCCTTAGGTTGTTCATATTCCCAAGTGATTTCCTAATTGTAACCATGATTTTGTACAAATTGGTTGCATATAGCTTTCAATTCTGCATGCATTGAGAATTATCAAATTCCTTCTTTTATTTATAGGATATTCTTGTAGTTTTGATGCATTTTTAGTTGTTTGTGCTGAATGTTTCGGTCTCTTGGAGAAGATGGCTCCTCTTTTTTACTGAAATCTCCCACAAATTTTGCTCTAGAACCTTTTGTTGGGGCTAATAAAGGTATACCAGACAATCATTTGAGAAGAGATGCAGTCTTTTAGTCTCGATTTAACATTGTAAGGTTTCACTGCCAAATATAAAAGTCTAACAGTGTTAGGAATTTGCTCATGTAGCCGTGCATAACCGCTTCCATGTCGCCCTCTGGAAGCACAAAGAGCTATTGTTCCTTGCCACCCTAATAGCTATGGGGATCTCTTATCCTTCGGTTTGCATGCTTTGCTTCTCTAACTACTCAAACATTAAAGTTTTCCCCTCTATCTATCAATTGCAATTCCTTATTTCCAGGTACAAGGCTTATTTCTACATTTTACCATCCAAAATCTCTCATCAAGGCACCAAGCTACCTTTGCTACGGGAGTACTGTAGTGTTGTTCTCATGCATTCCCGGATCATGCCACTGATTCAGTTTTGACCACCGTTTCTCTCCCTTCTTTTCTGTGTTGCTCTTGCACTGCCAAAGCTTACTCCTGCTTTAGTTGATAGCTACAATCTCCTGCATAATATTGAATTCCATCCACAATGTGTTGAAAACGTCCCAACTGAAGGGTGCAAAAGAACTTCCTCTTGCGGGCACCCGCTTGCATCCAAACCCATTCATTTAGTCTCTTTAGAAAATCCTGCGGCAAGGGCTACTATTGTGAGAGAACTAGAGAGGTGGGAAGTCGATGCCCGTGGAAGATCTACATGACAAAATTTGTGCAAAGAAGACATTTTATCCATCAAGTATTAGATAACATCAAGAATCTTCAGCGATCCCAGGAGCCCGGCATGGTGACTGCAAGAAGGGGTCGGCAGTAGCTCTCCACGTGGAAGTTCAACCGGAGGTAGCGCTCGAGCTTTGATGACCGGAGGAAACTTCAGTCAGATGGAAGACTTCAAGTGAAATTGAAAGAGATAGAAAATGGAGATGCTTGCAATCTGCATAATCGTGGAAGGGACAGACTCTTTAAGGTTTTCTCCACCCTCCTGCTGTTGCAAGGAGGCCAAACACTGTGCTCCTTGGGAGTAGGGCACTTGGTGGCCCTTCCTTCCATCTAGGACCCAGAAGTGTTAGAGCCCCCCTCGGGCCCCCTTCTTCTGTTGGCCTTCTTGGTAGCAAACCCTCCAATGCTGCGATACTCATCTCTGGCCAGCCTCATTACTTATCCTCCCTCCTCAAAACCATTCAAACCTGGGGTAGGCCTTTGTCCTTTGAACTTGTGGCTCCCCAAGTTAATGCTGCTAGGCCTACCTGCAGCAACTCCTCCCGCAGGCCAAATCGCCTTTACTCTTACCTACCAAAGGAGGCTCTCCATTCAAGAAAAGACTTTGCTTCCATTAAGGGGATAAGGGCCACTTCAAGAGGGAGTGCAAGAATCCTATAGTTTGCTTTAGAAAATCCATCAAACCATAGCTTTAGGGAAAAATGGCAGCAAACGAAGGCCTGAAAGGTTGTTGGTTTTTCTCCTTGTGGATCTGGAGGTCAGAAATGCTTTCATGGAGGTCCAATGTATGGGAAACATCCATGTTCATACCTGCAGCAACAAGAAAGTCACCGGCGCCTAGCTTTCTAGGACTCTTTGGCTTATTCTCTTTGGCTATGATTGGGAACCAAAACACTTTGACCCCAATCGCTTTATTGTCCAATTTCTCAATAGGCAAGAGGCCTTGGATGCTTTTCAAAGAGGAGAGATTAGAACTAGACATTTCTCCTTCACAATCTTCCCTTGGTCTGTTCACTATGAATAGCTTAGAGGTTATTTTGCATCAATTTGATTGTATTTGAAACTTTTGCATATTATATTGTATGCTTATATGTGAATTTTGTTTTCCTCACACCTTTTTCCTCTAGTGTGATAGCGAAAATTAATATAAATAGCCCATTTGTTGGGTTAAATACAATCAGAAGCTTGACTGTGTTACTAACACTGTGGGGTTCACTATACCCAATAAATGGGAGGCTACATGCTTCTAAGCTATTCAAAACTGGAGGGGGGTACTTATAAGCGAATCTTATGTTTTTATTTTTCTTTCTTTAGTCCTTAACTACTTTTTTATTAAGTCGAAAATAAAGATTTAAATTCTGTGGGATGTAGCTGTCCTGGTTTCTCTAGGAAACAATATAGCCCATTGTCCCGGCCCATCTTGATGGCTGTTCTTGTTGAGCATCCTGGTAAGTACCCTCCATCTTTCTTCTCTTCTTTTTTTCTTTATTTCTTTCTTTTTCTTCTTGTTTTACTTTCTTACTTCTTTCATTCCTTTTTTTTTTTCTTTTTTCTTCTTCTTTCCTCTCTTTCTTTCCCCTTTTTTCTTCTTCTTTCTTTCCCTTCTTTTGTCTTCCTTTTCCCCTTTCTTTCTTTTCTTCTCCCTTCCTTTCTTTCTTTCCTTTTTTTTCGTTTTTCCGTTTTTCCTTTTCTTCTTCTTTCCTCTCTTTTTTTTTCTTCTGTCCTTCCTTTCTTTTCTCTTTCTTCTTCTTTCCTCATGTGGATGGGCTTCGAAGTCTCAACTCCATCTTAGTCCCGTTTTCTCACTAGAACAAAGATGGGATGGCTGGGATGTCTCTCATCCCACCAGGGCTTAAACATTGGTCAAAAATATTGTTCTGATATTAGCTTACAGACAAACACAAGTGTGATTGCATGTGCACAAACATACACACTTACACACATGCACATACATAGACACACACATAAATACATGCATGTATTTGTACTTCAATGTCTGAAGTTTTGGAAATTGCCACATTCCAAACTTAATAACCTTTTTCATCTTATCATAGGTCATTTAAATAGGTACCCAATCATAATGTTTTGTTTGTTGCCAAAGTCCTTTCTCTTTTTAGTTGCATCATACAGAAAATGAATCAGTCTAGTTTTTTAAGTCATACTCCTGTTCTAAACTGTGTTTTTTCTTTGAGATCTTTATGATATTTGGTGGAAGTTAGAGAAAGAACAAATACGCTGGAGGTGGCACGGTCATCAAATTCTTTTTTCACTCTAAAAACTATTATGCCCAGTTATTGCTCTGAAAATTATTGCTGGCTTATGTAGTTTGTGATCCACCTCAGAAGACTCAGAAGATTGATTTGCAGTCCTTGACACAAACAGACATCTGGAAAATCTACGTCATACTACTCTGTTATTTCTTTTCATCTCTGTACTTTTTTGGCAAGAAACAAGAACACTGTAGTTGGAGATAACAGTGTTTGTTGCCAGGAAAATAAAAAAACATTAATGTCAGATTACTGATGAATGTCTTCCAATTGTTTGCAGTACTTCAATTATATGGGGATGCTTGCTGTCGAGGGTTCATATGATAAGATGGAGGCCCTTCTAAACCAGAACATTCATCCAGTGGATATCTTGTTGATATTGGCAGCCTCAGAAGGTGATAAGCCAAAAATCGAGGAACTATTGCGAGCTGGTGCAAATTATGATGTTAAAGATGCAGATGGAAGGACAGCTTTAGATAGAGCAACTAGTGATGAGATCAAGGACTTCATCCTAGGGTTTTCTGTTCCGAAAGGATGACTTCTGAGTTTCTGTAATGCAAAATTATCTCCCCTTTTTTTCTTTTATATTTTTTTGGTCAGTTTTACTCTTGTAGATTGCTAGAATATATTTAAATGTTTTGCAGAATGTGAACCAAATCTTGCCTGGATGTTGCAATTGTGACTATAAACTCACGATGCCATTCTTGTCCCTTGTTAATACGTTCCATGCAAGCCACAAAGTACTCAAAAAGTTCATTTAATTGCACTAGAATGATCACCTAAGGTGCCATGTGCAAGTAGTGATGAGCTCCATTGACTTCTAATGAAGATATTCAATGTCTGAATCAATTTAAGAATATTCAGCCTATCAAGTTAAACTGTTTTCTCAATTATCTAAGCATCGGTTGCCAATTGAGATGTAGTTTCTCTATTAATATGTTCTATGCAAGCCACAAAGTGCTCAAAAAGTTGATTCAATGCTGTAGATATGATCATATTAGCTGTCATGTGCATGTAGTCATAAGCTCCATGGACTTCTCATGAGGACATTTGATATCTGAATCAATCTAAACATATTCAGCAATCTGGCTGATCGATTTTCAGGTTAGATCTGCTTAGTTGACTGGATGATCAGGATCCAATGTCGATGATCTACCATCTCTAAATATCTCTAAATTTCTTACATATCAGAAATTATGTAATTTATAGACCACGTGCGCGCGTGCACGTGCGCGTACTAACAATGATTTTTTAGTGACCCTAACAGGTGGAATCACAGCCATCCATCCAAAAACCACGAGCATGTAAGAGTCAGCACAATCTTCAACAACTTACCATTTTGCAGAATGCAAGGCCATATCATTACAAACAAAAGCATAACAGCCATGCATCACAAGACAAAATTTCAACATTATATAACAGAAATGACACAAAAAACCTATAATATGACTGAGTGTATATAGGGAGCTGGGAACAATTTTTTTCTGATACAACTGCAAAAGTATAGAAAAATAAAGGTCTGAAAGGACCCCATGCTTATGCATTAAACTGTAACTTATATATACAACAACGTATCAATTGCTGCAAGGGTGTGCACATGGTTACCGAAACTTTTTCTGGTGCATAAGGAAACATGCTCTATAGCCCAAAACTTGATTTTACTCTTTACCTTAAATATTCTAATTTTTACTATATTAAATTATTTATAGTTTTAAATGTTGTTTTCTGTTACAACTAAAGTATGTTTGGTAGGTGGCAAGTGTATTTGAATTTCGGATGGGAGCGGAGTGCATGCTGCAAAGCAGCATCTACTCTTGATCCCTCTTGGAACAATGTGTCATACAAAAGGCATATGAACTGGGATAAATCCTCTTCATTGTCATCAATCAGGTTCAATGGGTGGTCACTACCTTTCTCTGCATCGCTGTCTTCCCAATCACTTGCAGGACTGGGTGGCTCTGGCTCTTCATCCTCAGCCTCTTCGTCCCCAATAACGAATTTTCCATTCTCACAACCATTATATTCAGCTGTCCCATGGAATAACACAGACTGGGGGTCAGGAGGTTCAAGTGATGATGCAACAACAGCTTTGGCGCCTGAATCCAGAAAAGCCTTCACGAGGCTATTAGCAAGCCCATACTTTCCAGTGCAGATTATAATTCTGTCTCTCCATGCTCCAACCTGGAAAAAAATTCAGAAAGTTCAGGAGCATGCTTCATAAGAAAGAAAACTGGAGATAAATGAACTTGTAAGCCTTAAAAATAGACAATTTTTTAGCTCATATACAAGGGGAAAAGCCAGAAGCAAAATGGCAAATAATTTTTGTACCATTATCAAGAGTTTGCACCAAAGAAATGACATGAACTATCTGTTGACACAAAAATCATAGCTGAAGCCGATCTATGTAACAAAACGCCAAAACTGATTTGTCCATGAACCCACTAATAAGCGTAACTTTCTGAGAATATGAAAAGCAAAGCCATGTGCCTTCACCCGTCACACCCCTGAAATAGTTATGTACCTTTGCTTTTAAATAATGAAAAATGTTCTCTTACATAAAACTCTCATCACCTTTACAACTATAATGAACCAATAACAATGTTGTGGCCTCTTTTTCCCTTAACTATGTCCTTCTGCATCACAGAAGCCATGCTAATCTAGTGATACACTTGTTTATGACATGATAATATTACCTTCTGGTAACCTTCGATGTGTCCCCTTGGCCCTTGCTATCTAAACTCCATGGCCACCTGCCAGGCAAAAACTTAATCTAGTGTGGGAAGTCCTCTAATTCTGAAATCCCTTGCAGACCAACACCCCCTCTCTCAGTAAACAACATGATTCCCCTATATGCCGCATGGATTACAACCCTTTTACATTAATACCCATTGGTTTCCCAATGATGGAACAATGTAAATATAGTGTCATAATCACAAGAAAGTTTTTCAAAGCTAAATAGCTTCCAGTTCACATTTAGTTGCAATGAAACTACAAATCTGTGTAAACATTCTGATTCCAAATGATAAATCTAGTTAAAAACTTTTCATACTAATAACTTTTCAGAGAACAAGATACCTAAAGAAACATTCTTCAAATAATTGTTTCCAATGGTAAAGATCAATGGTAAGATCACTTACCCTATAAGAGTTCCACTCCCATGATGCTTCAGCAGATATTCTAGTGAGACTCCTGGTGCATGGACTAAACCCTATCATTTTTCTTTCATTTTAAACCTTACTGAGAACAAAATTATGTAACTAAGATTTCCTGGCAGTGGAAGAAAATCCTACTATAATTAGAGCATTAAAATGGCATTTCAAGCCCTACCATAACAAGAAGCTGAATTTTCATCGTCACAGCAGTCTATAAAAACCAAGTGGATGAAAATAGTATTCATGTTTTTCCTGTTTTTACCATTGTCTTATCAATAAAGCCAAACTCAAATAGTTGGGAGAACACTTGATAGTCATTGTTAGATTATAAAGGTGTATTCAAAAAAAAATATCCCACATTGAATGAGTTTACAGAGCAACAGGTAACTTAGATATTCTTACTCGCCAACTCAACTCAGGTGTTCATTGCAGGACACTCTCTTGCTTAAATTTGCATTGGCCAGGAAGCCAACATCAATCAATAGAGAGGTTGCATTACATGGAAAATAGGTTGTAAAATCTGCTCAAGCCTTTCATGGAGCTTTCTCAGCTTGAAGATACACTCCATCAACCTGATATTTGACAGTAGGTGTCTTGGATGATGAAGATGAAAAAAGGGTGTCGAGATGCCATGCTGTAGAACTTTTGAATAATTTATATAAGATAATCCATGAGGTCCTACCTTATAGCAAGTACCTGTGACAGGTATCTTACAAGTTTTAAATGCACTAATTCTATGTTCTCAGCTTGCTTAAGTTCCTAAGGAGGTCCCAGCCTCATGGAATATTGAATAGAAAACTTTTAGGGTTTGTTCTTTTGAGGGCATGAAACTTAACCAGGAATCTGCATTTCCTGGATAAGTGTTACCCAGGCAACACTTTGAAAAATAATTCACCTATGTTCCCTTATGCATTGGAAAATGGCTTCGGAATCTGTTACCCATGTTCATTCGCATTACAATTGTAACGCAAAAAAACCAATGAACCAACAATTTCCACCATGTTCACTATGTACAAAGAAGCCACATATGGGACAGTCAAGATGAGTCAATTCTGAATTGGAAACAGTAGAAGGGGCACTCAGTTTCTTTGCTTATGATTGCAGTACTTCTACAAAGATTTAATAAATTGCAAAGTGCAAAGATCAGATACACATCATTAGCTTGCTTTCAAAAGAGTAAGAAAATGTGGAAGGCTTCTGACTCGGTGTTTTGACCTTTTTGAACAATAGAACAAATCTAAGAAAACCAACAGAGAACTTTAATGTTTTGTTCTCTCTAACTTCCTACTCTATTTTTTGATGGAACTTATTTCCCAAGTGTTTGATTTGACCAATCAAAAGTGGCAGTATATGAAAACTATCCAATATTTACCATAGCAATCAGCACAATGATAAGGTATGCTCTTTCTACAATCCAAGAAGGTAGAGTACTACAAATTGTTACACATCTCACCATCCAGCGAACATCCTCAGATGTCAAGTGAACAGCAGGAACTGTCCTTCGAAACATAAAGGCACTAATTTCTTGGTTATCCTCCATCACCTTCAATCATAAAAATGACAATTATACATCACTAACAGCCTAGTAAAGGTGAAGAAATAATATAGAAGAAATTGAAAAAAATAAAAATACATACTTGTGTTTGCCGTCCTATATAACGATGGACGATCCCTCCAACTTGAAACCAGGGCCATCGTGCAACCAAATCAGCGACACATGAAACCTTTGTTAATGAATAAGCCTCTTTTCTGTTATGCCCTCGCATCATTGATGACAAGCTCAGCTTAACACTCTGAAGAAATCTATCAGCAAGCTCCCCAGGTTCCGCAACCACAAACACGTCATTCTGCCAACTGATAGAAAGATCACCATGTCAGGTTACAACCAGATTAAAAAATAATCAAACCAAAGATGCGCGCTACAATATATCAAAGAAAGAAGGGCAATATTAGACCTTAATATTGAACCTGTCGAGTCATTTTGAAGAGCCAGATGTATTACGCCTACTTGGGGTAAATTCTGTAATTTATCGTGTAATGCACGAACATGTATAGAGGGTTGCCTAGACAATAATGGAGATGTTGGTGGTGACCCCGGTGCCTTCACAATTGCATGACCATCCAGGCTAAGTGGTGGAACTAAATCAATCCGATTTGCTCGCTGAGGACCAAATTCAGGACTATATAGAAGTGGACTTGATGGAAAGCTTCCAGTAAACAATGGTGATGTAAATGGTGAAGGAAATGCAGTTGCTGGCTTGGAAAATCCTGATGCTCGATTCAGAAGAGATAATCTAATGCCATTTCGAGCACAAAAGGTCTCAAGAGAACGAGCATGATGAATAGTCCTTCCAGAATCAGGACTATGTGAAGATTCCACAAGTAGTACCATGCGCCTCCAGCCTAACGAAGGGCTGTTTTCGTCAAGCCCTGGGGGAAAAGATACATTAAACTCCAGCAACTTACAAAAGACTAGAATGAGTTTAAGTTTAATAACACTCAAGCAACAGAGAAAAATGATAGAAACCTGAGTTTGATGGTTTTGATTTAGAAAATTGCTGAATCTTCAATTTCTCCATTATTTTTTCTTCACTATGGTATCTTGGAACTAGTCGCTCGCAGAGATTTTTAAAAGATTCAGAATTTTTCTGAATGTACTCCTCAGTTGCAGCTTCCAGCTTAAGCCAAATGGCAGGATCAGTCTCATCTAGTTCCATTCCATATCGCTCATCAACTGTCAATGTGAAACAAGTTCACACTGTATCATTGTTCTCAATAACTTACAAGCCAAACAGAGCACAAAAAGGCTTCCTTGAAATTAGCTGATATTATCTAGATTAATCACACATTAGAAGTCTATGGCTGAAACTGAAACATTGACATAGATGAAAGAAAATCCACAGATTCTTCAATTCATGCACAAATTTCTCAGTTAATGAATCACCTGGGTTAAATCGAAAATAATGCATTTGAGGAAGCATGGGTATCAAACTGTCCATCGCTTCCTCCACTCGCTCCACTGAGCATGCACTCTCAATCAAGACTTGTCCTGTATCTAGATAACGCCAACCACCTTTTCGAGCCTAAATATTGCCAGTAAAAGCAAAAGAGTTTAAGAACATGAAGAATTTATATAACATGTGTTCATCAAAGTAATGCCAATCAACATTCAAGTCTCCAATGAGAATATAGAAAATCGAATTTATATAAGTGTTAATGTATTTTAAATTGCTATACAACACCTTCAGATTATAATTTTCATACATTTGTAGTAAGCTACGAGTATATTGTTAATTACTGACTAGTCAATAATTTTCGTATCATCTTGCCAGTCTGCGTGGTGGGTTATCCATTGGTTAATTCCAAATACACAGGCAACATGTTCAGACAGCCAAGAGGGGACATTAAGCAAAAAGTGCAACTTACCTTGGTTGGAACTGAACCACATCCTATTGAAACTATACAATCAATTTGTGTATCAGGCCATAAAAGTTGTGCTTCTCTTATAGCAAAGATAGTTGGATTATTTGCTACAATAGCTCCATCTTGCCAACGATTTACATCTGTAAGAAATTGCAAAGGATAACAAAATTGCCACCAATTACGAAGTTTTCAGAGAAGGTCAACCACATGCACATGATTTAAAAGAATCCAAGGCAAGATGTAGTTAAAAGGCTAGGAATGATTACCATCCGAGTAATCATCAAGATAATATGGAGCAGCAGATGATGCTCTTATAGCTTGCCATATCTGATGCTTGCAGCTTCCAATAAAAGCACTACGCCGGATACCAATTTGAGTACCAGGGGCAGATGTTCCAATTGCACTGATCGCAGGACTCTCAGCCATTCCTGAAGGGAGCTCTGGGGTGCCAGCCGGATACTAGAAGACATGCAGAAGCTGTTATTTGCCAATTCAGTATTCATAGAGAGAGAGAGAGAGGGAAATCTAACTCCCATGCTGCTTATATCAGATTATGTAAACCATGATAGTTAAGGAGGAAAAAGATTATCATGAGCATCCAGACAAGAATTTTTGTGAGAGATCTTTCAGCTATTGCATTATAAGAAAAATTCTAAACACAAGGTAGATCAATCATTCCATGGAAAGAACTTCAGAATGCATTTTCTGTAACAAAATAGCTGGATAATTATAAAGATATAAAAGGCAACTTTATTCATGAAGAGATTGCTTCCAAAAATGAGTAAACATGTAAGAAGCAGCTTTTATAAGCGTACTAGGTCATTAATGCGCATATGAACTAGCATGGAACATACTGCAAATGGACAAACCTGATAATTTCGGAAAAGAAATGGTTGAGCTGGCATAACGCTGACCAGAGTTGATACTACAAAAACCTTTGGGATGCCCTTCACAGCAGACTCTATTAAAAGGTCACCCTCTTCATCAACACACATCTCTTTCAGTAACCTTTCAAATTGATCTGCACTGTGCTGAAAGAAAGCTCTTGAGGTAAGGTCCTGAAGAACAGAAATAAATCAGACAAAAAAAATGCAAATATCCTTACTTTAGATCCATGCACAACTACTCTAAAGCTTTGTGACGAACTTTTGTAAAGTTGATCGAGTTTCTCTCTCCAGGAAGTAGCTTCATCTTTAGGGACAGGCTCAGCAAATACGAGCTTTCCTGAGAAAGAAAACAGCACTTAAGCATGGGTCTGATACTTAGAAAAAATGAACATGACATAACTTTTACGGTCACAGTCCAGACTCTTCACCTAGTTTTTTGTATATTTCTTCACATTGATCCAAAGTCATTTGTTTAATGCCAAGAGCTACAGCAAGCATACCACCCGTGGATGTACCACAGATAAGGTCAAACATTTCATGTATACGCTTTCCAGTTCCTTCTTCAATCTGTCTAAGCATCTGAACTGTTGCCAAACCCTTCATCCCACCCCCATCCATTGATAGTATCCGTAGTCCTTGCTTCCCAACTGGCTTTCCTCTTACTGCTCGACGCAAATTCTCATTCTCTCCTGAAGTGAGGACAATAGAATACAAAGATTAAATTAATGACAAAATGATATAAACAGAACCATGATTAAAAAAATAACATACCAAGAATTGCCAAAGCACGTGCAGCAGCCTTGTTCACACGTGACTCTGGTGTAACTGTCAGGCGTAGAAGAAGTTCATGCAAGCTTTCAGATTGAGCTAGGGTGTGACGATTCTCCAAACAGAAAGCTAAATTGCCAACTGCAAATAAAGATAGGCGTTGCACCTGATAAAAGAACAGATTGTATAATGCATGTGATTATGGCAAAACTGAGAAAGCAATTCATCAACAAGAATCTTATCTCTGGGTTATCTTGCCTCTATGTTCTTGTGTGCACACAGTGCTTTAAGTGATTTCAGGACGTCTTTGGTCAGCATCTTTTGAGCAACACTATCAGAGGCAAAAGCCAAGGTGACCACAACTTGCAATACAGATATCAACTCTTCTTGGTCAACTGATCTCAGAACTAATTCAATAGGTTGCATTATGTCAGATTTAATCAATTGCATTGCCAAAGAAACATCAGCTGCCAGTGAAGAAAGAGCAGAACATGCTTGTTCAACCTGCAACATGTGGTAACCATTGTAAAAGATATTATCGAATTGAGAACTGGAGTTAAAGACTACATTAATCTGGTTTCTTGAAAGAATTTGCAGCTACATACCACATGGCGATTGTCACTGCTTATCATACTTATGAGCTGCCTTATAGCATTTTCTTCTTTGCTAACAGCTATACGATTGCTATGATCTTGCATAATCTTGGCTAGTGCAGATGCCAGCAAAGGATGATGACATGAAGAAAACCGGAAGATTAGAGAGAAGAAGGCACTAAGCTTGTGTCTAGATGCAGTGAAATAGGAACTGTTATCTGTCTGAAATGACCAAAGGAGGTTATAACCATTACATAACTTAAAAGGCTAGCACAAGACTCGTAAAAGTTGCAGGAGAGCTATACCTCAATTTGTACGGTTACAGATTTTAGATTCTCAGTTGCCTCGATTCTGATATTAGCAAGCGATAAATGTCGAAGATTTTGCAACGGCAAAATTTCTGGAAGAAACTCAAGAGGATTCCCAAACAATCTCAGAATACGAAGCTCTGCCATAGCCCTGCCATATAACTGAAAAGAAATGTTAAGGCTAAGAACATCTCAGAGCAATTTGGAATGGAGAAGGTAAAGGCATCAAGACAACTGATAATCGAATGACCTGAAATCCAGAAGTGGGCGGACAAGTTTGTTATGTTCCAGTGATAACTCCACCAGCATAACACACTGCCTAAGCTCAACTGCTCAAAAGACAAAAATTTGTGGTTCAATTAGGTTAGCAAGTTTTGCAACTTGAATGGGCAATTTTTTTCAGTTTCTGTACAATCGCAAATAGTATAATCCAACAATCTATGGATGAAATAGTCTTAGGTAAAGGTCATAAAAGATTCAAACTTACCAGGGACAGAAACCAACATGTTATAGTCAACTCCTAACACTTTCAGAGTTCTCAATTCACCAAGTTCTGGTGGCAAAAGTGTTAGCTTATTGTTATCAAGGTATAATCTCTCAAGTAGTGGCAGTTGTGTTAACTCTACTGGAAGGACCTGTTATTTTCATAAGACCAATTCACAGTAAGGGCCACATCATTGCATAAAGATAATACTACAAAGCTCCATCAATCTATCAGCAATATAATTGAGATCTACAACAGCATCATGCCACAAGAAACTCAGAAAGCACATCAGATGATCTCAACTCCTTCATAACTATAAAAAGAGAAGAATGCAAATAATAACAAGTATAAATCAAGTAAAATGTAAAATTTACAAGACAATAACCAGAATTTTTAATGTGACAATGATCATCAATAGTAAAATAAAATTAAATTAAAAAAGAAACTAAACAAAGATATAAAGTGTAAGAGCACCACATGAGAGAGTGGTCACAAAATGTTTTACCTGAAGTGTCTGAAAAATCAGTTATATCCATATTCTCAGAACATGCCTATCAAGAAATAGTATGAAGCTTATATTCATATTCTCAAAACGTGACAATAAGTAATGAGATTCTCTCATCTCATCAGTTTGCAGAAATTTTACCCATTTCCCTCAAGGAGTCCATTTTACTTTGGCAACAATACCTCTTTACTTAAACTTTTCTTCTTCACCCACCAATTTTTATTTTCAGAATAGCGACAAACAGATGTTGGATATGCCAACATAGCAGATACTAATCACACGTTTACCTTGTATGTGATATTGGTTTCCATCTCCTTTTAAACTTGGTGCCTCCAGAAGAGTCTCTCACCTTTCGAGTATGTGTTTAAGAAGCTGTGATGTTTTTAACTGGATTAAAAATTAGCTTGGCGATGGACAGTCTAGTCAGTTTTGGAAGGATGCATGGTGTTGAACTCCTTGGCAAATCAATTTCCAATGCTATTTATAATTGAAAAGAGGATGATAATGCTAATGCTGATTCTCAATTGGATAGTGGGGGTTGGTCTCATAAGTTTCAAAGGAAATTTTGTAGGGAGCTTAATAAGCAACTAGGTACATTGAGTCAGACTTATTTAATCATCATTTGGAAGGCAAAGAGGTTATGAATGGCAAAATTTGGAGATGGAGTTCTCCATGGATCTTTACAGTCAGATCTTTATACAGTTTCTTAACTCATTAAAGATATACATCATTGCAACTTAACAAATAAAAAAGTATACATATTCATATAATATACAATCTTCAATCCCCATTAAAATTGTCATGAATGTGCATGCCATCCTGTGAGCCACAATTAAGAAAAAAACGTTAAAGGGTGCAAACAGGTGGTGGTAGAGATCGGAGAACATAACCAATAGACCAGAGACCAGATCATTTACAATCTTCAATGGCGGGTCCCATAATCAAAAAAGTTTAGAAAATCATCCAGCTCGTAATGGTTAATCCATCCACACTCGCATCCTCATCCACATGAGCTAACAAAAATAATGATATCGACATGATAGGCCATTAGCCTCTCATGTCTCATGATTCTATGCTCACATTACAACTATCTGCAAGGTCATGTTGTTGATCTCATAACCTAAAGCTGCATGCAGCTGCAGATTTGTTGAAGCCTTGTCTTGGGACATCAAGCGGGCAGGAGGTCACCAATTTCTCCTATAGCCATTTGCTGCATCTCTTCTGAACACCATTACAGACTCCTAGTCATATTTCTATTATCCCATTCTAAGTGCTTGATCGAGATACAAATGGGTGGCACCTTTGGTCATCAAGAAAGACAAATATTGTATCACTGAAGTAGGTGAATCAAGTAGACCCAGATTCATCTGATTTGAAATAATCCATCACCAAATCCAAACCCAATATTGTTCGAGATCACCATCTTCTCTTCAATGTAAGCGTCACATACACCACTACTCCACCCAATTGTGATAAATAGAATGTTGTTCAGAATATTAGTAAGCCTTTTCCAGAAGTGAACAATGCTTGTGAGATTGATCACCTTACCCAACATTGATATTTCAAAAATATTTATGAGTTTGTTGAGTCAAGAAGTTCGCATACTTTTCAACAGAGATGTAAACCATCACATGCTTCTAATCTACTAGGCAAAATCTCAATCTCCAATCCATCATGAGTTTGAATGTCAATGAAAATTTGTTGTATTTCATATGCAAACCAATTATTTGGTTAACAAGCCACATTGTGTAATCATATGAGAAGTCCATTGTCTAGTTTACACAGTATGCTACTGGATCCAAAGGCGGACCATTGCATTTATGTAACATTTGTAGCAGCTGTTCCTTATGTTATAAGGGCAATATAAGAAGCATAAATATTATCACTGTGGAGAGTGATTGATAACTGATCCGAGAATATGCCGTGTAATTCAGAGATGAAGCCTATAAGGATTCAAGAGGTCAGCTCAACAGTAAGAGTAAGGCACCTTAAAAGTCCTATATTGGTGTATTTGAGCAAATATTAGATTAATTCCTTGCATCTTTTATCAGCTACAAATCCTATATTGACCAACAGGAAGAGAACCATGACACAAATCGGGAAAAAAAACAAAAATTAACATTGAATATTCTAACGAACATCGCATGGTAATAGCAGAAAAAAATGATAGGTTGAGCTCCTTGGATCACATATAAAATCCCGGTGCAATCTGAATTTGAAATCCAAAAAAAAAATTCAAGAAAGCGCCATACGAGATCACGAATCTATTGATAAACATAAGATCAAACGAAGCAAATGAACGAAAACCTTGAAGACCTAACAACATCAGTCTCACCGACAAACCACATCCACCCAGGTTTAGAACCTTAAGGCTCTTCCAGTGATCCGCAAGCCTTGGAGACTCTTCCCCAGACCCTGCCAGATCTGACCTAATCAACCGCGTCAAAACGCCAATCCCATCGCTCTGCTGCCCGGAATTCAGAACCTTCGACATCTTCACCGATCTCAGAGGCTCCCGCCGCTTCACGACCTTCATGCCCACTTTGATCCATCCCTCCTCATCCTGGTGGAGATCTAGGACTACAGTGTCCTGCGGCAGGGGGAGGGCAACCATGAGCTGGGACTGGAGGCGGAGGGCGACCTGGTCCTCGTCCTCGCCGGCCGACCAGTCGAGATCGATCCGGAACCCTAATCCCGCGGAGGAAGGAGATGGCGGAGGCGACAAGGACGGCGGCGGTGGGGAAGAAGAGGGGGAGGGGTTATCGGCATTGTCGTCGGATTCGCCATAGTCGAGGGCCAGATGGAAGATCTCGGAAAGCCGCTTCCACCCCAAACCCCATGACATGGCCTCGGGGTGGATGGAATTCTAGGGTTTCTCCAAGAATGGGATCGTGCTTAGGGTTGAGATTATCGGGCGGGGAGGCTGGGCGAAACGGTGGGAGACAAAATATGTCGAGTCGGTCGGAGGTTCGGAGAGACGAAAAGAAGGAAGGAGCGCTGCAGGCTTTTCTTGTTTAGTTAGCTACCTGGTCAGAGCCCTCGAAGTCGGCAAAAACTGTAAGCACGCGGAAATTTGGCACGAGCGACGCTAAGACCTCTTTTTATCTTTTTATTATAATTATTTTAGTAAAAATGACATTTCATATTACTCTTAAATAAATACAACCTGCCAAATCAAAGTAAAAGATACAAAAAAAGCGGTATATTCGCAATGCTAGTCTAGGTAACCTCTCCGGAGTGCCGAGCAATATAGGTAGCAACACAGTCTAAAGCTATGTTCGTCTTCCGGTAAATATGTGCTGTCTAGAATGAGCCTATCTCCCTGACCAGTCTACGAGTCTCACGAATCATCAGGTGACCATCTCCATAGGGATCCACCCTCCGAATCCAATCGATCACTGTAGAAGAGTCCCCCTCGAGGTATATCCTATCAGCTCCAATATCCTCCTCGCACAAGAAATGCCCTCCCATGCTGCCCAAAGCTCCACCTCATGGCGGTAAAGTCCGGGGTGCCGTGGCCTCTCGCCACAATCAGCTTGCCATGGTGGTCTCTAATCACAAAGCCCACTCTTCCATGCACTCCATCCACTATCATGCTGCCATCGAAATTGATTTTGAGATGACCAAGGGATGGGGGCATCCAAAAAAAGAGGGAAACCTGGGCGCTGCGGCAGCAAAACGGATGTCCCAGATATTTCTAGCCATCCTAAAGGATCTCAACACGACTGTTGTAGTGATCTCCATGCTAAGAGCTTTATCCAAGCCATAAAGCTACAACACCAACGATCAATTTATTTAGAATAAATGTAATAATTAAAATCTCAATTTAATATAATGCAATGTAGCTTTTTCTTGGTCTTTAGTCTTAGGGTATACATTGATGTTTTAAAGAGTACATTGTCCGACCACCCACTTCTAGATGACATCCGGTGGTTGCTGAGGGAGTGTGATGCCTTTCAGGTTGTACATGTGTTTCGAGAGACGAATAGAGCTGCTGACTGGATTACCTCTTTTGCTACTCACCATTCTAAAGAGTTTATCTGAACCAATTTTGTATCCGTTCCTCCAAATATATGTAGTATCTTATCTCTTAACTCAGATGGTAATGCTCACGCGAGACTAGTGTGAGCTATCGATGTACCAAAAAAAAAATAAAATGAATTATCCTGTTATAATAGTCATAACCAAAATTACTATTGATTGTCACAATAGTTATAACAAGGTTCTGGAGTCGTACCACTACAGGGCCAAACCAAGGATCGAGAGCGGAGGAGGGGAGAGAAGGTGAAACCCTAATCTTAATCTTCGATGGAAGAGAACTGGGGTAGAGGGAGAGGGCGGAGGGAGTCAAAAAGGGGAAAGGGAGAGGGGGAGAGAGAGAAGGAGGGTGAAGGAGAGAGAAATGTATTATTGTTCAAATCTTTGGAAGGGGATGGAATCAATGTCGGCATCGAATAAGAGTACTAACATCAATGTTAGGTTGGCTAGGTTCCAAGAAAAGAGGGAAGAGAGACTGAAGTCGAATGTGGTCGAGAGGTAAGGGGTTTTATTATAACAAGGCAAAGTATTTTGAATGATTGAATCGTCCCGGATCAGTTCAGTTTGATGCGCCCTAAACCACTCAGATCATGACAGTTCGACATATCTTGCATCTCAAAAATATTACTTTAACTTTTAGATTAAAATATTTACTATTGCAAGAACATTATAATAAAGTAATAGTAAGAAAATAGCATTGTTACCTTTTTGTTTACTTTTTTTTTTGCTAAAGCGGGTAGATCATACCTAACGAGTACGGATGCACCCAATAAAATCAAAAAACAAAATACCTTGTAGTACCTGGGGCAGCTCTCCATCTCCAGCCCATAGGGTACTACCACAGTGACTGGCTACATAAGCAATCACCCAGTCCTCATTGGATAAGGAAATAATTTTTTGATTGTAAAATCATTTTTAAAAATTGGGGTAAAAATATATAAAATTTTGAAAAAAATATTGAATAAAGTTACAAATAAAAAATCATTATTTAGATTAAAAAAATCATTACAATGCTAAATAATATGTTATAATGTTACTATATACCCATCCCCCATACATATAGACATGAGGAGCCATACACATAGTGTTAAAACTATTGTAATAGTTACAATAATGTTATTTTAAATGTTGGTCCGCATAAAGAGTAAATATATTGGAGAACAAGAAAATGCAATAGAAGGTCAAAGATACTCCTACTTTAGAAGTATTTTGAAGAAACCAAATAATCCATAGTAGAGGCTATAAATTAATATATTAATAATATATCTAAATATTGATATTGTTATAGCATTCTTATTATTTTATTGTTATATTTTATATTACATATTATTTATGTTGTAATACTATAATATTTTTATATTATTATAGCGTACTATGTTTTATAATTGATAAAATATAAATTGTATTGCCATGACATGCCTATTATTACATATGGTGATACATTAATATTGTAACATTATATATCATAAAACTATAATATAAATTATTAGTTTCATGCTATTCTCCTTTCAAAAAGATCAACGCCCCTCCATCCTATTAATACAAAACCAACAATGAACATTTTAAACAAAAAATCCACACTATTCACAATAATTTACATCACAAGATTATCAAAAAAATGTTATGCATTTTAAAAGCTCCTACCTATCCATCAAGTGAACACAAAAATTGACTGCAGTATTTGTTATAATAAAGCACATCAATTAAAGACTAAAACTATGGATCATGATATACATGCATGCATGCATGCATACATACATACATACATACATATATATATATATGAACTAAAATTTAAGAAATTTAGATGCTTCCAAGTCATGAATCATATAGAATAATATATTTAGCAGTTGAAACAATATATTTTCGATCCACTTGATGCATGGGTAAGTGATATTTAAAACACGTTATTTTAATATCATAGATACATTATATAGAAACTCCATATTGATTTTGCCGGTAGAGTCGAGATCTCAACCCTTTAGATGGAATATACGAACTATAATAATATATTAGAATTATTATAATAATATAATAATGTTGATATAATATATGGAAAAATAAATTATAATGTTCTTATTTTATTTCCAACTTTTTTAAATAAATAAATCCTACCCATGCAGTGTTTTAATTTGAGCATATATAATCATCAAAGTGATTCATATATCCTCTTATCCTCCACAAAACATTTATCGGCATCTCTTTTTATCTATTAGGAGCTCCATCTTTCTAGAAGCCTTCTAATCTCATATCATACATTCAAGAATAGTATTTTTTGACTAGAATTGGTTGGTCTTGGTGGAGCTATGGCATGGGCAATTTGGTGATGAAGAAAAACTACAACATATACTACAATGGTAGTAACTAGTGCTATAGTGAAGCAACCCATAACTTTTTCCCCTCTAGGTTCCAAACTTGAGTGTCGGAGAAAAAGAGAAATTGCTTACCTCTCTAGCTAGCTTGGGTCATGGTGGTGATGATCCGAGCTAGATGAGGACGGAGGACTTATAGCATAGAGATGATGGCCGACATCTTTTAAGAGGCTAGAGCAAAATCTGCTAAACCAGTATTGAAATCCGTACTAGTTGGTGGGCGGTTCGATATAGTACTGGTTTGATACGTGCCAACATACAGTATGTTTAGGTGTGCACGTTCGAAACTGGCATGCCCATTTTTTTAAGCTTTCCATATTTGATTAATTAATAATCAATCTTTTTAACTTTTTCAATAATTTTAAGTATAATTTGATATTTTTGGATCTTTCTATGATCTCAGTATTATCTAAATGATACATCTTATTATTTTAAAATAATACAAAATATAAAATAATTAGTGAGATATTGTATGCAAGTAAAAAATAATATAAAATATTCTAAAATCAACTAGTAAGATAAAAAATATAAAATAATACAATCAATTACATATATTTAAAGTACAATATATATTTAAAGTAAAATCAACTCTAGCCTTGCTGGCTACAAAATTAGCCGGTCGTGAAAGTGATCCTGGCTCATCAAGCTTTGGCTCTTGCTGTTGGTCTATAAAACATCCGATCATAGGATCATCATCATCATTTACGAAAGCATTATAGATTGGATCTGTGTAATTTAGCTCCACTTCCTTCTAAATGCACTTCAACCTCAATCTCAGGCTATAGTGAACATATACAAGGTTGTTGAGGTGCTTCTATGTCAGACAATTCTTCTGCTTGCTATGGATGAAAGCGAAGGTGGACCAATTGCACTCACAACCACTCGAGAAGACCGCTTGGGAGAAGATCTGGATAGCTAGTCACTTAAGATTTCTGATGGACAAACTAAAATAAATCTACTATTCAGGTATAAAAATATTGAAGAAAATTATATATAAAATAGTATCATATTAGAAACCATCTAATGTTAGGTATTAGTTATCACTGATATGTAATATATCTGGATTTATACTTTTCTTACTTATAACAGCTGCCAAGACTCCAAAACTGTTACTACCCTCTCTAAATATTTTAGTCTGTTAAAGTAAAATGTATTATAATATGTTAATAATTGAAGATACTAGTTAAATTATGCATGTTACTTAAGTTAACTTATCTCTTCATGATCTAGGGTCGCAACTTCTAGATCAAGCTCCATCTTGTAAATCATATTACACAGAGCGGCCAAAAGTTTGCCTTCTATATTGATTCTAGGTACAGTGTACTGAAACTTCAAATTTCAGTAGTAAACTGCAAATAGAGTTCGTAATTGTTTTAGTAAAATTATACAAGTACAGAGAAGTCTAAATTTTAATATTTTTGTTTACTTGCTAGATGCAAGTTTTTACCTATCTGGTAGTCCCACCACTACTCAATGATATTGATGTACTAGTGTGAATGTCTTGAATCTACCTCCCTAATTTGTTTCTTTACCCTCTCTATTATATGATACAAAAAGCTTATCTAAGAGTATCTCTCACTGCCCATAGTCTAAAGCACTTTGTATAATGGCTTGATAGCCTTCACTACCTTTTCAGCCTGCTACCATAATGTCTGCCTCGTTACCAAGTCCTCAACAGTGCCCCTCAATGCCGGCCTCGTAAATCCATCTATTCTGCCATTCAGAATTGACAAATATCTGATGTAGAGCTGCTATCCTCTCAAAAAGGCTATCAAGTGCAATATAGTTGGTAGCAAACTGTGTCACACTTGGTCTTTGTATTTCTTCCCCTACATACCTTCTTATCAGTGATATGACTCATGTATTGTTATAAATATATCTGGTGATGGTTTAGGCTATCTCCATTGTCACGCCCTTGGCCCAAGATCGCGATCCGAGGGTCCGCGCCAACCGCCGTACATCCGTAGAAAACTTTCCTCACGAGCATGCAAGGCATCTTAACCAAATATCTCAATATATAAAATAATTCAACTAAATAAATGCAATCTTATTCCATTGACTAACTCAAATCATAAAGTCTCACAGTTCTAAATATGCAGCAGAACAATAATTTAGCAACATGCAAACTTAGTTTTTAAAATAACAAAACCTCGCAATGTCCAGCAATCATAATAAATATCTAAGATAACAGATCAACTTAAATAACCCTAATCTAAGATAACTTGTGCCACAATCCTTCTAGTCGCTCTCCCATTTTGGAACCCCAATAGACTAGTTCTCGGAATCTGTAAAACAACAAGAAATTGTATAATGAGCTAAACAGCCCAGTAAGTAATGAACAATCTAGCTAGATAAATCAAGCAATAATATATAGAAAATAAATATATATGCAGTTCCAAGGTACAAGTCAAATATTTCTTAAATTCTTACGATTCTTTTCATAGTTTTGAGATTCTTTCACATGTTCAATTCATCTTATCGATCCTGGACTATGACCATATGTTTCCTGTGGCAAGGTCATCAACACCGACTAATCTTCTTGCGGTGAGTCCTTCGGGACAATCAATTGCCAACGTATCTGCCCCCATTGGTGGGGTCCTCAACATAGCCAGGTCGAAGTTCAATTAGTTCTCTATTTCATATGCAGTCATGAAAATATACAGTGTCAAAACCAAATATCGTTCATATCTTAATTTCTTTCAATTTATCAGATTCAACTCAACACCAGGAACTATGACCATATGTTCCCTGTGGTAGGATCATATCACCGACTATTCTTCTTGCGGTACCAATGTATTAGCCCCCATTGGCAGGGTCCTCAACATAGCCCGACTGCAAGTCTGAATCTATTTCAAGTCATTATCTTTTCTCACATTATGTTCAGTGTTCCAAGCCGAAAGGTACAATGTCAGAGCAATTAAACACAATTGAAATCAGAAGCAAATACGTTCAATTAGTCATACAATATTCTAAAAATATACATATAATCCATGCATCAAATCCGAAATCACGAATAATTCGATTCGTAAAATATATATATAGTTTGCCGATAAATCTAGTAAAGAGGTTACATCACTTACCTTGCGAACGCGATCCACAATAAATCCAATTAATTCCGTAAATCCCCCGCAGAACCTAATATCCAAAAATCATATTCTTTTTTTAAAATTCATCACAATATATGTGTGCAAAAACTTAAATTTTAATATTCTCCCATGGCTGATCCTACAGAAGTGCCTAACACCCCGAGTTCGGGTTCATACCTGTAAACCACCCCCTCTCTTTATTCATTTTTTTTCTTTTTCTTTCTTCTTTTCTTTTTTTTTCTTTCTTTTCTTTTTCTTTTTCCTTCTTTTCTTTTTTTTTCTTTTCTTTCCTTTCCTTTTCTTTTTCTTTTCTTCTCTTCTTCTCCAGAAACTTCTTCCGACTTCTTTCTTCCTTCCCCTTCGGCGAAACAGAGGATTCGTGACCCCCCTGCCCCCTTCTTCTTCCCTCTCGGTCGAGCCCAAGGGCGGCCGTGGTGGCCAGCTCTGACAGCGGCAGGAGGTGGCGGAGCAAGCCCGGCCACTCCCGGCGGCGAACAAGGCCAGCGGCGGAGCACTCGGCCGACCAATTTTTGGACCCAAGTTTCCGGCAATTGGCCGGTTCCAAAACCTCAACACATCATGTCTAATCACCAAGAGAGTAGGAGAAGGCCTTACCTCGCCCCGATGAAAGTCCAGCAGCTTTCTTCCTCTCCGGCGGTAAGGAAGAAGAAGACCCCTCATACCGAAGAAGACCCAAAGCCCTCTATCTCCCTCTCTCTTTCTCTCTCTCTCTCTCTGTCGGCAGCCCGAGGAGGAAGAACTCGGGCGTGGCGGCTCTACCTCGAGTGGTCTCAAAGGGGAGGAGGAGAATGCCCTAAAATAGGGGATCCCGGCTTCTTCGGGATGGATCCCCTCCACCTCCTCACCGTGTGCCCTTACGTGCAACGCACGTGAGGCCGGAACTAGTGGCTGGGCCAGTCAAGTGGACCGGGCCCAGTTCGGTCAATGCTTGGGTCTCACATCCATTGCCTGTTGTACCCTATGAATCTTCAGAATGTCCATCAACATAAGGTCGTATGCAGCATATGGGGTTTAGAAAATATGTGGTCGCAGCTCTATCAAGATCTCTTCGACAGCCTTATATTGTGGCCAATTATAAGTGATGACCCGTATGACAGTCTCCTCTCTTACTTGATTAATCACTTCCTCCATCAATCTGAAAATGTACATGGTGTTGTATACCTAATCAAAAGCATTAACCAACTTATAGAAGAAAATTTTTGTATCACAATATGTCAAAAAATTGATGATGCTCCGCCTGGTAGGATCGATCCAACCATCACACATCACCGTCGTAGATGTAATTCAGTGCTGAAGAATCTACACCAGGACTGGCAGTATATATGGAGTGAATGACAAATCTATAGTATGTATTGTCTGTTGCATTCGCTGGGATATAGCTGAAGTGAAACAATGATCGATAGCTTGCCGCATATCCATTTTTAGCATTGCGTCAACCCTCTGCTGCTTTAAGCCCTTGCTGGAGAAGGCATGTATATCTAAATCATAGATGGTGTCTTCTGGTGTAATCTCCCTAGATGACTTCTTTCTACTACCAAAAGCCTCCAGCATAGATATAATACAACCACCACCTTTGTTGGCAGCCTTCCTAACTCAAAAGGTTCTTCCAAACTTTGGATCTACTCTATTGCTCGCAAAACTAAAGCCCGACTCGTAGTGTAAGGGCCTAAATCGAGCCCTATGCCTAGCTATTTCATTATGTTGCTACGGATCATTCAGGCTCGCCTAAATGATAGTCTGGATTTGTGCATCCTCGTTATCTAGAGCGGATGCTTCATCTAAATCCCTCGAGTGATAGAAAGGTGATTCTACTACTCGACGATCTACCTCCACTTCTTCTTAGCCACCCTCTTCTTCGCTGCTCTGAAATTAGCGAAGTGTTTCTTCATCAGCTGCTCAACCTTCTGTAAACATTTTTGGCATATAGATATGTTGGGGTAACCACCAGCTAAATAGTGCTTCAACCTGATTGCCCCTCCTCTCTTAAACTTTGTATTACGCCAGTTACACTTTCAGTAGTGTCGACTTGAGAGCATTTGCTTATGATACCATCCAATATCATGCTCTAGTTCTTTTTTTTCCATGATAACTTAATTCTTGCAGGTTTATCGAGTATGTAAGTTTATCAATTATTTAAAATAGTTAAATTTTGTTATGATTAAAAAATATTTTTTACTTCAAAAAATACATCAGACTTATCTAATACATAGTATCAATTTATTTATTTATTTATATATTTTTAATAATTTTTAAACTAAAAATAAGTTTAAATACTGTAAATTTTTAAAAAATATATTTTTACCTTAGAAAATACTTCTAAAATATGTAATACTTATTACTAATTTTTTATAATATTTGGTATTAATTTTATATATTTTTAATCTTTTTAAAAAATTAAAAAAATTAAATATAAATATTTTTTAAAAAAATAATTTGAGCTCAAATCAATATAGAATCCTACTATGGATGCTACATATATTTTTTTGAGACCTATAGGCATGCATCAAAGGCTACTTATTTTTTATTATTTTAAAATTTAAATCTAGGCCACTATGCGCAAGACTGCATCAAAACTTGAATAAAGATACCAAATTTAGATAAAAAGTAGCTTTCATAGCTCTAAATATACTTTTGATTTTACAGTTTTTTTAATTTTATTTTTTATTTTTTAATCCAAAAATATATTTTTAAATTTTTAAAATTATACATAATCCAAAAATTAAATTTTTTTATGATTGTGTAGATCATTGATAAATCTACAACATATTATGAAATCATACCAAAATAAAAAAATTTGGTATAATCTCCTCCTATTTTGAAAATTTTGAGGTATTTTTCGATGTCCAAAAAAAGAGAGAAAATGAGGTAAGAGAGAGAAAGCATACCTTATTTAGGGTTGGATCCTCCTTCAATCGTGATGAATCGGCATGTTTTTTGCTGTAGGAAGAGGGGTGTTGTTCGATAGGTTGGGAAGGTTGGAGAAACTTCTCAAGCCTTCCCAAATTACCTTTAAAACAAAAAAAGAGGAACTGGTCCGACTCAATGTGACTGCACCGGTTCCGCACGGAATCGACTGGTTTAGAGCAAGTCTGTGTGGTTCACAACTAGTTCTAGCTAGTTTCGATCAGTTCTAGACTATTTTCGGCTGGTTCCGATCGGTTTTGGATCAGTTCCTGCCAGTTCAGAGTTGGTTTCGAAAAAATTAGGTGAACCGACCCGATACCCCGTTGGATCAGCTCAGTACGGGCTGAACCGAGTGGTTCAGACTCCGTTCAGCCTGGTTCATGTGGAGTGATTGATTAAAACCCTATTTGATTTTGATGAGCTCAAAGCATTAGAGTATATATGTTGTTTACTAATGAATTCAATTGAGTGTTTCAGTGAAAATCTTGTCTAAGTGTCTCAAGACTTGGTCATAATATTTTGATAAGTTAAGAAGTCAGTTTGAACCAAAGTCTGAGACTCGAGTCGACTCCAGAGTATTACGAGTCGACTCCAAGCGTATCAGGATCACTGGCACGGGCTCGAGTCGACTCCTGACCATTACGAGTCGACTCCAACTGAGAACAGACAGACAAACAGAAAGCATCAACTCAAAATCTGTCAGCGAGTCGACTCCTGAAGTGCGCGAGTCGACTCCGATATTTACCGAGTCGACTCCGGAGAAGTATGAGTCGACTCCAAGGAGTCACAGGCAGAAAAGTCAGAGAGCGATTTTCGACCCTGAGATTCGAGTCGACTCCTGTGGAACGCGAGTCGACTCCGATGGTTGGCAGGTCGACTCCAAAGGTAGTGAGAGTCGACTCTCAGAGGAACACAAGGAAAAAGTCAGAGAGCAGTTTTCGGACTCTGAGATTCGAGTCGACTCCCGCATTGCACGAGTCGACTCCGAGATACCGCGACCCCAAAGAAGACAGAAGACCAATTTGCTGTCTCTGAGATTCGAGTCGACTCTCAGACAGCTCGAGTCGACTCCAAGGCAGCGCTTCACCAAAAACACAGAAGACTAAGTTTCGAAAACTGAGAGCCGAGTCGACTCCGGAACAGTTCGAGTCGACTCCAAGACTGGACGAGCCAAAAGACAGTAGATCGAGAGTTCGGGCTCTGAGCGTCGAGTCGACTCCCAGGATTGTCGAGTCGACTCGAGTGGACCAAGTTCAAAAATAGATCCACGGACTCCATGGGATGAGCCGACTCCGAAAATGCCAAGTCAGCTCCAGAAGTTGGCGAGTCGACTCCGGGTCAAGTCGAGTCGACTCCCAGTCGAAGAGGCGACTTTAATTCAAATCCGGAACAGTTGCCGAGTCGACTCCAGAAAAGCATGAGTCGACTCCCGCTACAGCCGAGTCGACTCCTGATCGCGCGAGTCGACTCCAACCCACCAACGGACATATTGTCAGGCTGTGCAGAGTGTGCAGAACGGGCAGAAAAAGGTCTCTAACGGCTAGTTTCCGTGGGGGATGGCTTAAATAGCCACAGAGGACTGTAGCAAGGCAGAGAACAACTATTCCACTCAAAGTAATCAAGCTTTCAATCTCTGCAATCTGGTTTTCAACGGAAAAGAGGGTAGAGCAACATTAACTGCATCCACCTACTTCTTCCCAACATTGAAAGAGATCTCCTCCTGCATTCAAGTCGATCAGACATTCAAGAGGAGACCCGAAGTTCAAGAAGCCCTACTCTACTCCAACTCCAACGTGTTTGAGGGCTTCTAACTTCTCTTTTGTTTATATTGTTATTTATCTGCTTTTGAGAAGCTCTGTTTTTCTGTTACTCCTTTTTACTTCCATCTTGTCTTTGCTTGGTTCAATCGGGGGATTGAATCAAGGGTATTGAGGTTGGTTGGTGAGCCGAGTGTAAAACCAACGTGTAAGGGTTCGATTGTGATCCCGGGAAAACAATCGGGTTGGTTCTAGTCGGTGAGCCTGGGAAAACCGACCGAGTTCGTTGTGAGCTCGTAAAACAACAAGTTTGGTTGTGAGCTTGGAAAACAACCGGCTGTAATCCAAGGGGTTATAGTGAATTTCCAAGTGAGACTTGGGGAGTGGACGTAGGAGCAAGGGTTAGCTCCGAACCACTATAAAACATTGTGTTTGTGATTGTTTGTCTCTCTCTATCTCTCGCATTTCATTCACCGCACATAGAAACTAATTAATCATCTCGCAAAAGCATTAATTAGTTATCCACAAAAGTTTTAATAGCCAAATTATTTTAAAATCCAATTCACCCCCCCTCTTGTGTTGTCTATCTGGGCAGCAAGTGGTATCAGAGCCTATACTCTTCTACCCTAAGAGTCAAAGATCAAAATGACAACCCCATTTGGATCTTCCCACATTGAGGGTCAGTCCACCCAAAGACTCCCATTCTTTAATGGATCTGACTACTCATATTGGAAGGCTAGGATGAGAATATTCATCCAAGCCCAAGACTATGAGATGTGGACCATTGTAGCAAATGGGCCATACATCCCATCCATTTATGTAGAGGGGGTCACTGTACCCAAACTCGAAAAGGATTGGGATGAACACGACATGAGAAAGGCACAACTCAATTCTAAAGCAATGAATGTGCTTTACTGTGCACTAGATAGGAATGAATTCAATAGAGTCTCTACTTGCAATTCTGCAAAAGAGATTTGGGATAGACTTGAAGTGACCCATGAGGGCACGAATCAAGTCAAAGAATCCAAAATAAATATATTGGTTCATAAGTATGAACTATTTAAAATGGATTCTAATGAAACAATCACTTGCATGTTCACTAGATTCACTGACATTGTCAATGGCCTAAAAAGCCTTGGCAAAAACTATACTAACAGTGAGCTTGTTAGGAAGATTCTTCGATGTCTACCAAGGTTGTGGGAAGCCAATATGATGGCAATCCAAGAAGCTAAGGACTTGAACAAGCTTCCACTTGAAGAGCTCCTTGGATCCCTAATGACTCACGAGCTAACCATGAAGCAACACAGCGAAGAAGAGTCCTCACATAAGAAAAAGGTAATAGCTCTTAAATCCACATCATCTAACAAAGATTTGTCTTGCAGTAGCAGCAGTGAAGAAGAAGATCATGAGGGAGATGATGATGAGGCTCTTCTTGTGCGCAAGTTCAGAAAATTCATCAACCACAAGAAGTCCTATCATCAAAGGAGAGGCCCCTCAAATTTCTATCGCAAGGATAAAGGTAAGAAAAGGGAAAATGAGGGGATTGGATGCTATGAGTGCAAGAAGCCGGGACACATCAGAGCTGAGTGTCCCTTACTTAAGAAGGGCAGCAAGTACAAGAAGAAGAAAGCCCTTGTCACCACCTTATCGGACTCCGACGCATCATCTTCATCATCGGATGAGGAACAAGAAGAAAAGGCCAATTTCTGCTTCATGGCCAACGAAAATGAGGTAACATCCGAAACGCATCTAGATTTTACTTTTGATGAACTTTATGATGCATTTAATGAACTAATGATTGAATATAAGGCTATAAACATTAAGAATAAAGAGCTAAAACTAGCTAATCAAACTTACATACATAAATATGATAAACTAGTTAAGGATAAGGACTGTATCACCAAAGAAAATCTAGAACTTAAGACAAGCAACCAACTCTTAATTAAAAAAACTAACACCTTAAGTAAAGATAATGAAAAACTAACTAAGAAAATTTCAGAACTTAAAAACAATAAACAAATCTTAAACGAAAATCTCATAAAAGACTTGAATACTCTAAAAATGGAAAAACAAACTCTAACTAAAGAACTTGGAAAATACAAACCTTTGGTTGAGAAATTTACTTATAGTTCTGAAAAATTAAATATGATACTTAATAGTCAACGTGCAGTATTCAATAGAACAGGTTTAGGATATAAATCTAAAAATAAGCAAAAACTTCTTAGTAACTTCTTTGTTAAAGCAGGAGAAAGTAAAACTAAGAAAATAACCTGTTTTTGTTGTGAAAAATTAGGACATAAGGCAAATGTGTATAATTATAGAAAAAGAAAATCAAAAGGAAAAATTAAAAGGGTATGGGTTCCAAAAGGAACCAACATGACTAACCATGAAGGACCCAAGAAAACTTGGGTACCTAAGATTACATGATTTGCTTGTGTAGGAGTGTCTTGCAGCCAAGGTCAACAAAAATTGCTGGTACTTGGATAGTGGCTGCTCAAGACACATGACGGGTGACAAGGATCAATTCTTCACCCTTGAAGCTAAGAAGGGAGGTGCTGTGACTTTTGGAGACAATAACCAAGGTCACATCATTGGTATAGGTAAAGTTCAAATTACCCCTTCTACTTTTATTGATAATGTTCGATATGTTGATGGTCTTAAGCATAATTTATTAAGCATTAGTCAATTATGTGATAGAGGCTATAATGTTATGTTTAAACCATCACTATGCATCATAACAAATCCAAATGATAATAGTTTAGTTTTTAAAGGAATAAGACGTGGGAATGTGTATGTTGTAGATCTTGAGGATCTTGCCAAACACAACTCATGCTTAGTTGTTAATGAAACTAAGGACAATGATGCTAGTTGGTTATGGCACTGTAAGTTAGGTCATGCAAGCATGGACACAATATCTAAACTAGTTAAAAGAGATTCTGTGATAGGGTTGCCAAAACTAAGATTTGAAAAGAATAAAATATGTGAAGCTTGTCAATATGGCAAACAATCTAGGAACTCCTTTAAATCCATAAAATGTGTCTCTACCTCTAGACCTCTAGAATTATTACACATGGACCTATTCGGACCAACTAGAACAACAAGCCTAGGTGGAAATAAATATAGTCTAGTCATTGTAGATGATTATTCTAGATACACTTGGGTTATGTTCTTAGCACATAAAGATCAAGCTTTTTCAGTATTTAAAAAGTTTCATAAGGAAGTAACCAATGCTAGAGATACTACAGTAATAGCTATTAGAAGTGACCATGGTACCGAATTTGAAAATTATTTATTTGATGAGTTTTGTAGTAAAAAGAAAATAACTCATAATTTTTCTGCACCTAGGACACCACAACAAAATGGAGTTGTGGAGAGAACAAATAGAACTCTAGAGGAAATGGCTAGAACTATGTTATGTGAAAGTAACCTCCCTAAGTACTTTTGGGGAGAAGCCATTAATACTTTTTGTCATATATTAAATAGAGTTTTATTGAGACCCATTATAAAGAAAACACCTTATGAACTTTGGAAAAACAGAAAACCAAAGGTAAACTACTTTCATGTTTTTGGATGTAGGTGTTTTGTTCATAATAATGGGAAAGATAATCTAGAAAAATTTGACTCAAAATCTGATGAGGCTATATTCTTGGGGTACTCTACAACTAGCAAAGCCTATAGAGTCTTTAATAAAAGAACCCTAGTTATAGAAGAATCTATACATGTTGTATTTGATGATTCTAGTGACATCTCTTCTAGCAAGAGAGTTAATTTTGATGATGATGCTGAAATTCTTGAAGAAAAGATAGATGAGATGACATTACAAGATGATAATCAAAAATTAATTGAAGGTGCATCATCAAGCCAAGAGGCTATTGTGGATTATGGACTAACTAAAGCTTGGAGGTATGCTCACGGGCATCCTAAGGAATTAATTCTAGATGATCCATCTCAACCTATTAGGACTAGGGCATCCCTTAGGAACTTAAATAATCATCTAGCCTTTGTTTCTCATTTTGAGCCCAAACACATAGAAGAAGCTGAAAAAGATGTAAATTGGATAAATGCAATGCAAGAAGAATTAAACCAATTTACTAGAAACAAAGTATGGAATCTAGTTGAAAGACCTACTGAATATTCAATTATAGGTACCAAATGGATTTATAAAAATAAACTTGATGAAAATGGTACTGTAATAAGGAATAAGGCTAGATTAGTAGCCAAGGGTTATAATCAAGAAGAAGGTATAGATTTTGATGAAACCTTTGCTCCGGTAGCTAGACTTGAAGCAATTAGACTTTTACTAGCTTTTGCATGCTCTAAGGACTTTAAGTTATTTCAAATGGATGTAAAAAGTGCATTTTTAAATGGGTATATTAATGAGGAGGTATATGTAGAACAACCTCCTGGTTTTGAAAATCATCAATACCCTAATCATGTTTATAAATTGGACAAAGCACTTTATGGTTTAAAACAAGCACCTAGAGCATGGTATGAGAGGCTTAGCAAATTCCTATTAGAACATGAGTTCTCTAGGGGTAATGTAGATACTACATTGTTTCTAAAGAAGAAAAACAAAGATATGTTGTTAGTACAGATTTATGTTGATGATATTATTTTCGGTGCTACTAACAATCGTCTCTGCGAAGAATTTGCTAACTTGATGCAGAGTGAATTTGAGATGAGCATGATGGGAGAGCTGAATTACTTCCTTGGACTTCAAATCAAACAATCTGAAGGAGGCATCTTCATCAATCAAGCCAAATACATCAAGGAGATGCTCAAGAAGTTTGATATGGAGGGAAACAAATCAATCAGCACCCCCATGAGCTCATCATGCAAATTAGACCAAGATGAATCAGGTAAATCGGTAGATCAGAAACTATATAGAGGTATGATAGGATCTTTATTGTATCTTTCTGCAAGTAGACCTGATATCATGTTTAGTGTTTGCATGTGTGCTAGATATCAGGCTAATCCTAAGGAATCACATCTAATTGCAGTAAAGAGAATCTTTAAATACCTAATAGGAACAAAGAATATAGGGTTATGGTATTCTAAAGAATCTAGCCTGAACTTAATAGGTTATACAGATTCAGACTTTGCTGGATGTAAACTTGATAGAAAAAGCACCAGCGGGTCATGTCAATTCCTAGGAGAAAACTTAATATCATGGTTTAGCAAGAAACAAAACTCGGTTGCATTATCACTGCTGAAGCTGAATATGTTGCAGCCGAGAGTTGTGCTCAAATCTTATGGATCAAACAACAATTAGAAGATTATGGCATTAAACAAGATAAAATACCCATTAATTGTGATAATACAAGTGCCATTAATCTAACTAAAAATCCAATTCAGCATTCAAGAACTAAACATATTGAGATAAGACATCACTTCATAAGAGATCATGTACTGAATGGTGATGTGACACTCCAATTTGTTTGTACTGATGATCAATTAGCTGACATTTTTACAAAACCCCTAAGTGAAGAGAGATTTAGTGTGCTTAGGAGGGGATTAGGAGTGATTGATCCATCCTAGTGGTAGTTTCCACTAGATTCATTGATTTTGATGATTAGATTGTGGTTAAAATAGAGTTTCTTTTCAATGATCATCAAATCAGATCATAATTTAGTGATTTTCCCTCATTCGGCACGAACATAGCATGATTTTTAGGTGCGTGCCAAAGTTCGAGACGACTCGAGTAAGTTTCAGAGTCGGCTTGTAAGGGGGAGTCGACTCGCGCTTAGTCGGGAGTCGACTCGAGGTCGATGGCAGCAGAGGTGGAGTCGACTCGCATACAGTCCGGAGTCGACTCGCGCATAAGGAGAGTCGGGGTCAATAGGCGCATAAGGAGAGTCGACTCGCGCATACTTTGGAGTCGACTCGAGGTCGAGTCGACTCGCGACTCAGAGGAGTCGACTCGCAGTCGGAATCCGACTTTTTAACCCTAGCTCCATCATTTTCAAAACATTTCTATTCTCCGCCGCCACTGTTCACAAGCCCTAGAGCCGACTCCTAGGTCGTCCCCGGTCGTCCCCAAGCTTTTTCCGTCGACTTTTCACCGTCCATTAGGGCTTTTCCTCCCATTCTAGGTCGCTATGCCTCGTAAAGCCGTCGTCCGGAAGAGGCCCCAACCCGAGGCCGGTCCCGAGAGGCGCTCCAAGGCTCGGCACGATCCCGCGAGGTCACAACCTCCGACTCGTTCCTCGCCGAGGGCGGTTCCCGCGAGGCCGTGCGCCGGGAAGGCGGTCTCCACCGGGAGATACGTCGATTTCGACTATCTCTCCCGGGAGGGCTTCACCATAGGTGAGAGATTGCGTGTCCAGGGCTTAGAGTATTTCCTTACATTAGATCTCCCCACTTACCCTGGATTAGTTAGAGAGTTTTACGGTACCGTCCATCGGGGAGATGGGGGTATCGAGGGCACGGTAGCCGGTGTCCCTCTGTTCGTTACGGAGGATCTTATTGCCCACATCCTCCACCTTCCACAAGTAGGGGTGGCTCCCACACACCCCGAGGACAGGACTGAGGCCCTTACGGCCATACTAGGATATCCTCCTCAGTCCCCTTTAGACGAGGTATCCGCTAGCTCACTTCCTGTTGAGGTGCGGATCCTCCTGAGTATTTTGTCTAGGTCCATTTTCCCGAAGACTGGCCGCTTCGATTTTGTGTTTGAGAGGGACCTCGCCCTTATGTTTTATATTCTTCAGGACACCCCAATCAACTTCCCCAAACTCATTTATAGATATCTGTGTGAGCCCCTAGATAGACCTAGGCTCACCCTCCCCTACGGTATGATGTTCACTCTGTTGTTTAGGGAGTACGAGATTCCCATTCCTGAGGGGGAACCCTCTAAGGCGTTGCGATGGACTGATCGCATGCGTCCGGGGACCCTACACAGGATGGAGTTTCGGAAGGTAGAGGGAACATGGGTTAGGAAGTCATCCACCTCCACACATACCTCCAGACACTCTCCTAGCCCTGAGCCAGATTCTGACTATCCTGACTTTCCCTCCACTTCTGCTCCTACCACCTCAGCCGGACCTTCCTCCTCAGCTCCACCACCTATGGAGGTCCGGATCGCTCCTGAGCAGCTCCTGGAGTTGCGGCAGGAGATTGTTAGAGACCTGCGAGATGAGCTACTTCGGGAGCTCCGAGGTTCAGTGCCAGCTCCCACTCCTGCAGCCACATCTTCTGAGTTGGTCCCTTCCTTGACAGCCGTGACTGACATGACAGCCCATGTACGGGAAGAGATCTACAACGTGAGGAGTTTGATTCAGGCTCAGTTCTCCAGTATGAGTGAGGTCACGGGCATCACTCGGAAGATGCGCGATGACATCCGGAAGGACATGAGCACCACTATCCAGGGGGCCGAGCGCTTGTCGAATGGGCTCATCGACAAGCTGGACGCACTGCAGAAGTCGGTCCTCGAGCTCGATACGACACAGAGCAGGGCCATTCAGGCCGTTATCCGACAGCTCGAGAACGTCACCAATGCGGTCCAAGCACTGGTTGAGCGCATGCCTCGGGGAGCCACATCCTCGAGAGGAGGAGATACATCCTCGAGAGGGGGAGCCACATCCTCGAGAGGAGGAGCTACATCCTCGAGGAGACCGTAGCTGCTTTTGTGTTTTATTTTGACATGTACTGTTTTGCTTTACTTATTGTATTCTCAAATGTATTCACATACACATCAATACAATGAGTAGACATCTTATCTTCATTTCTGTGCAATTTGATCTATGATTGATTGTGTGTTCTGCTTACCTCCTTTTTTTTGATACGATGACAAAAAGGGGGAGAAATATTGAATAGATATGTTAATGGAATCAACATAAAAGAAATCAAAATGAGAATCAAAAATTAAAACATAATTTGTTCTTAGTGGATTTGGTACCTCGAGGCTCATTATCTCTCTTTTGGGGCTCCTAATGGAGTAATCTCCAGAATCTATTCAAGGGATATTCGGAGATTAGCTGAATCCAACTCAAGAATAAATTGACAGATTTTTCCTCTAAATACCAAAATTTAAAATTCAAAAACTTCAATATACTAAAAGGAAATTCAGAGAATCAAAACATAGTAGAATGCATATGTTGAGGGGGAGAATCTGAATTTTTAAGAAAGCCAAATCATTAAATATATATAAGCCAAACAATTGATTGCATGATATGAAGGCTTATATAATTCCAAATGAAAGGGGGAGCTTTAACTCCAAAATTTATTGTTTCACACCTTTCAAGCTTGGATATATTAAATTACCAGACATATGAATTCATTTATGGATTTTATTTCCTTGTTTATTGAGCAATTCACTTTACATATACTCAAAGTTTTGTCATCATCAAAAAGGGGGAGATTGTGGAGTGATTGATTAAAATCCTATTTGATTTTGATGAGCTCAAAGCATTAGAGTATATATGTTGTTTACTAATGAATTCAATTGAGTGTTTCAGTGAAAATCTTGTCTAAGTGTCTCAAGACTTGGTTCATAATATTTTGATAAGTTAAGAAGTCAGTTTGAACCAAAGTCTGAGACTCGAGTCGACTCCAGAGTATTACGAGTCGACTCCAAGCGTATCAGGATCACTGGCACAGGCTCGAGTCGACTCCTGACCATTACGAGTCGACTCCAACTGAGAACAGACAGACAAACAGAATGCATCAACTCAAAATCTGTCAGCGAGTCGACTCCTGAAGTGCGCGAGTCGACTCCGATGTTTACCGAGTCGACTCCGGAGAAGTATGAGTCGACTCCAAGGAGTCACAGGCAGAAAAGTCAGAGAGCGGTTTTCGACCCTGAGATTCGAGTCGACTCCTGTGGAACGCGAGTCGACTCCGATGGTTGGCAGGTCGACTCCAAAGGTAGTGAGAGTCGACTCTCAGAGGAACACAAGGAAAAAGTCAGAGAGCAGTTTTCGGACTCTGAGATTCGAGTCGACTCCCGCATTGCACGAGTCGACTCCGAGATACCGCGACCCCAAAGAAGACAGAAGACCAATTTGCTGTCTCTGAGATTCGAGTCGACTCCCAGACAGCTCGAGTCGACTCCAAGGCAGCGCTTCACCAAAAACACAGAAGACTAAGTTTCGGAAACTGAGAGCCGAGTCGACTCCGGAACAGTTCGAGTCGACTCTAAGACTGGACGAGCCAAAAGACAGTAGATCGAGAGTTCGGGCTCTGAGCGCCGAGTCGACTCCCAGGATTGTCGAGTCGACTCGAGTGGACCAAGTTCAAAAATAGATCCACGGACTCCATGGGATGAGCCGACTCCGAAAATGCCAAGTCAGCTCCAGAAGTTGGCGAGTCGACTCTGGGTCAAGTCGAGTCGACTCCCAGTCGAAGAGGCGACTTTAATTCAAATCCGGAACAGTTGCCGAGTCGACTCCAGAAAAGCATGAGTCGACTCCCGCTACAGCCGAGTCGACTCCTGATCGCGCGAGTCGACTCCAACCCACCAACGGACATATTGTCAGGCTGTGCAGAGTGTGCAGAACGGGCAGAAAAGGTCTCTAACGGCTAGTTTCCGTGGGGGATGGCTTAAATAGCCACAGAGGACTGTAGCAAGGCAGAGAACAACTATTCCACTCAAAGTAATCAAGCTTTCAATCTCTGCAATCTGGTTTTCAACGAAAAAGAGGGAAGAGCAACATTAACTGCATCCACCTACTTCTTCCCAACATTGAAAGAGATCTCCTCCTGCATTCAAGTCGATCAGACATTCAGGAGGAGACCCGAAGTTCAAGAAGCCCTACTCTACTCCAACTCCAACGTGTTTGAGGGCTTCTAACTTCTCTTTTGTTTATATTGTTATTTATCTGCTTTTGAGAAGCTCTGTTTTTCTGTTACTCCTTTTTACTTCCATCTTGTCTTTGCTTGGTTCAATCGGGAGATTGAATCAAGGGTATTGAGGTTGGTTGGTGGGCCGAGTGTAAAACCAACGTGTAAGGGTTCGATTGTGATCCCGGAAAAACAATTGGGTTGGTTCTAGTCGGTGAGCCTGGAAAAACCGACCGAGTTCGTTGTGAGCTCGTAAAACAACAAGTTTGGTTGTGAGCTTGGAAAACAACCGGCTGTAATCCAAGGGGTTATAGTGAATTCCCAAGTGAGACTTGGGGAGTGGACGTAGGAGCAAGGGTTAGCTCCGAACCACTATAAAACATTGTGTTTGTGATTGTTTGTCTCTCTCTATCTCTCGCATTTCATTCACCGCACATAGAAACTAATTAATCATCTCGCAAAAGCATTAATTAGTTATCCACAAAAATTTTAATAGCCAAATTATTTTAAAACCCAATTCACCCCCCCTCTTGGGTTGTCTATCTGGGCAACAGTTCAGTACCACTCGGTTTGGCCCAGTTCGACAAACCATGTGCTAGAGTTTGAAGTGAAGTATTTTGTAGGCTAGTTTTTTCATTGCTTTTCTTTTATTTTTATTTTTTCTCTACTCTTTTTATTTTCCGCCCTCCCCTTCCAACCCACCTTCCTTCTCCCCCTCCTTCCAATTTTTTAATAAAATATTAGTACTTGTAGTATATTTCTCACAAATTAATATTCTATATTCTTTTTAGTTTTCTCTTTACTCCTTCGTTTGTGCCAAACTGAAGCTATAGTTTGCAATCCTTATCCACCGAATAACTCAATCAAATCCAATGTGAATTTGGGAGGATTTGCACTTATTTTTTTTGAGAGAGAGCAGAGAGTCGCTAGATCGGACTTGGATGATGAATTAGTGGACATAACAAACATATTTATTAATTAAATTTTACTATTATTGCAACTAATCTTAACAAATTATTATACAAAATAATTTAACAAATTAGTTGTTTTATAAATAATTGCTTAACATTTTCTTTAATTTCAAACAACTAGTGCTATTACTAAACCAACTTTTCAATAGATAATTACTATATTATTTCTAGTATTTTTAATAAATTTGATTTTGTTTATATTCTTATATTATACACTAAAAAGTTCTATTAAAAAATATAAAATAATATAGTTTTTAAATTTTTATAGGTATTTTACAAAATTGTACCACATAGTAGAAAAGTAAAATAATGATGGTGCATAATATCGGATCCGCGATGGTCCTCGGGCATTGAGCAGTCAGCTGAAGCAAGTATGATTTTTCTGCAAATGGCCAACTCGAGCCTGGGCTCTGGATCTGGACCTAGGATGAAATGAATCCATCCAGGTTGATTTCATCCATCATAGATTGAAGATGGATCTTGTCCATCTGAAAATTTCTTACGCTCGCCACCAACTCCCCTACATTGCACCAACCCCTTCGTGCCATGTCGGGTGAGCACAGCGTTGGGCGAGAGAATCTTCTTAATTGGACAAGTGAATCATCTCAAGTCCCCCCCCCCCCCCCCCCCCCCCCAGCCTCCATCCAAGGCCTCTCCTCCTCCATTCCTTCCCCTGTAAACTGAAGCTTGTTCCCTCTGAAAGCCAAATAGCAATCAATGGCGAGGCGACGAAAGGAATCCGAAGGCGGCGGGCACAACGGCAGGTTGCCGGAGGAGTGCATCTCGCGCGTGCATTCCTTCACGACGACTCGTGATTCGTGCAGGCCGGCGCTCGTCTCGGTCGCCTTCAGGTCCGCAGCGAGCTCCGACGCGGTGTGGGGGCGGTTCCTCCCGTCCGATTATGAGTCGATCCTGTCGCGGGCCGTTGATCCGGTCGAGTACTCGTCGAAGAGGGAACTCTATCTCCGACTCTGCGACTCCATTCTCGTCGATGGCGGCACGATGGTGAGACATATCACCATGATTCTGAAAGTTGCATCACCATATGAAGCCATACAGATATGACAGAAAATAATAAAAAATAAAAATATGGATTTGTTTTGCCTCATCCCGCAGAATTGGGAAAAAATGTTTTGCTTAATTATAGATTATTTTTTTAATCCCTATCTACTCTTTCAATATACGCACACACAAAAAAAAACCAAACCAACAGAGCAATATTGTTCTTGTGGCAAAACATCCTGTTCTTGTGACTAAGGCCCCGTTTGGAAGAGCTGTTGACAGTAGAGCTGGTAAACAAATTGAGAAAATACTTTTGTATACAAAATTATCATAAATAACATTGCATAGTATTATACAACAGAGAATAATAAAATATAACATATATTAACATATAAATATATAATATAGTATAATATTACTGTAATAAAATATACTATTATTATAATATAGTAATATAACATTATATACTATAGCATAATAATTTAATATAATATTAAATTATTTAACATAACATATCAATATATTATGATATAATGTAATATAATATTATATTTATAGTATAATACAATAATAAAGGTATAAAATATTATAATTATTAGGTACATTAATTTCTCATAATATAACATAATATTAAATTATTTAATATAACATATTAATGTATTACGACAAAATGCAATATAATATTATATTTATAGTATAATACAATAATAAAGGTATAAAATATTATAATTATTAGTGTAAATTAATTTATCATAATATAATATAATTTCAAATTATTTAACATAGCATATTAATATATTATGATATAATGTAATATAATATTATATTTATATATAATATAATAATAAAGGTATAAAATAATAATATGAAACAAGAGTATTTTTTCTTGCACGGAAGGAAGTCTAATCCACGGCTAGGGTTCTTTATTAGGGCTCCAGCAGATTTTTAGGTTTATAAGGGGACAAAATATGTAATTGTTATATTTTATTATGGGTATTTTGGTCCAAAAATCAGCTTCTCGACAAAGCTCAAAACAGCTTTTTCAGAAAGCTCCAAAATGGAGCTTCTCCCCAAAATCAGTTTTTAGCTTTCTGAAAAATCTAAAATAGCTTTTCGAAATTTTTACCAAATACCTTTTTCTATCCAAAAGTACTTTTGGAGAGCCAGAAAGCACGGTCCTCCAAAAGCTCTCCCAAATGGAGCCTAACTTGTCGTCAGAGGAGGGTGGAGCGATGACGCCGGCCGTCAAAGGAGGCTTGTGATATTCATGCCGTAGTGTCAGCAGGGAGAACAAGTCAAAAGGCTGTAGATGGCATGGAGGGGGGCAAACTCAGCTCTAGGGGATTGGCCTGCTCAAGGTAGAATTAAAGGTAGAGAGGTATGAGCATTTAGTTCATCCATTGGCAGGCCGCTAGCACCAAGTGACATGCTGGGAAATTTTAGCATGGCATGTGGTAAATGATGAATGGAATAGGATTTATGTTCCCTTTCCTACATGTTACATGTTAGTTGAGATTTTTACCAGCAATTTAAGACTATAAAAAGTCTTATCATAATTTTTCTATACCCTTCCTTTTTAACTCCTCCAATAGATGCCTTGAACAAGTAGCAACTTGCTAACTTGAACCGGTAATACTTCTTTTTTAAGCATGTTTTTTTCCCAAATATAACATATTTTGATGTTTAAATTGCCTCAAATACTACTGGACGTGGTCTATATTGTCATCGCAATACCATTTTCAATGTGGAAGATTGCTTTGCTTGGCACTAGGTTCTCAGAAGTGGTTGAGCTTCCAGCTGTTTGTTGGTTGTTTATGAGCGGCAGGATTGACTGTCAACTACTTTCTCCTAGAACAACCTATGCTGCTTATGTCGTCTTCAAATTGGCCTCTCAAGTCATAGGGACTTGGTCACCCTCCCGAGTTGGCATCAGTGAAGCTAGGAGCTTATGTCTTGGAGACTGATATCTGTTTGCAAGATGATGACAGTGATGATGATGATGGTGATCATGATGATGATGATGATCAGGAGAAAGGAGGGCAACGCCAGCAGCAGCAGAAGCAGCGTTTGAGGGATGATGGGTGGATGGAGATCGAGAGGTGAAAGCATTGCATTGAAGTGTGGTCTCATCATTCGGGGCCTCGAAGTCTGGCCCAAAAGTTGTGTTTGATGATATGCCGATTGTTTTATATTGCTTCATACTCTGAAAAAACTGTCTGTTGTTGCTTCAAATGCATGTTGTATCGTGTTAGTAGCTACCAAAACTATTTGTGGTGGTCTTGTGGACAATTTGGATATTGGAGTTACGAATAAGTTTGAATTTAGTTAATCTGATAGTTTCAACTTTTGTCCTTTTCCGTATGACGAAAATAATAGCTTTACCTATTGTATTGATTTTCGACATGACAAAATGGAGCTTCCTAGTTTCTCAATGAACCGAATGTAGAACCCTCCATATTTCATGGATGAGCACATCATCCATAAGTTATGTTATTTAAGGTACCAAAAATACAAGATTGTAAAGGTTTAAATATATGGAAAATTTACAGGAACACTCCCTCTACTTTGATCAATTTGCTGTCAGACCCTGTTTTTAAAAATTTTGAATATGATCTTTTGAGTTACCATATTGACCCAATGCGGTCATGCTACTTATCTCCACTAATAAAGTAGTGTCATGCATCCATGACATGCTCATTTATAGTTTTATTGCTCTAAATATCCGAGGCACGAGTTCGAATTTGTGTATCTGAATTTGAATTCCTGTAAATTGTTGGAGGAGCATCCACCGCCTTTGGAAATACTGGCCAACCGACGAGCCAAATCATAAGTGACCTATAATGATCAGGCTGGCCAAGTCAGGCTTAATTATGAGTGAATAGAAAATCGATTATGTATGTTTTTCTTCACTGGCAAAATGCATTTCCATTCCATCAGAGATACTTGGTTTGGCCATTTTCCATCATTGGCAAAATGCATTTCTAGCGAGAGAACAAGCTCGGACAGGAGTAGAGCCGAGAAGCACATCCATATGTTGATCCCAAGGCCTGGAGTCAAGCGTTGTCGGGGAGACCTAAGAAAAGAGGCGTGCGGGGGTAAGTGTGCTTTGAGATTCGTGGGGTGGGGTGGGATCTGTGGGGAGATAGGTCGAACAGTTTGCGGGGTGTGGGCCATGGATGAACCTGGAGCTGGGCAGGACGCGCCGGCGGTGGGGAAGGCCGGAGGGGTGGATCCCAGTGCTCCCAAGTTTGTACCGAAGGGGCGGTCATGGGCGGATGTGGCTAGGGGTGCGCCGCGGGGAGCGATGAGGCAGCCGGAATGGACGAGTCATCGAATCTCTCCACGCGAGCTCGACGTGATGCAGAGGAGATTCACTGAGGTGGTGGTGGTGCCGGAGGAGGAGTTGGAGGCGGCTCGCCTGGAATGGAGGAGCACCACCGTCTTGGTGAGGAGCTTGGGGAGGAGCGTTCTCGGTGATTGGGTGGCAAGGGAGATTCAACGAGCGGGGCGGCTGAAGTACAAGGTTGGTTGTTTTCCGTTGGCGGAGGGCTTCAACGCCATCAGGTTCGCAAACGAGGAGGACAGGGAGGCTGCTTTGCGGAATGGCCCGTGGATGGTGGGTGGCCAGATGATGGCCATGGAGCGGTGGCGGCCAAACTTCATTCCGGGTGCCGGAGGAATCGGTCGAGTGGTGGTTTGGGTCCGTTTGCCGGGTCTTCCGTTGGATTACTGGAAGAAGGAGACTATCTTCCGGGTCGCTGCGCGGGCCGGAATTCCTCTGGAGTTGGACGGCTTCACAGAGAAGGGAACCCGGTTTGGTTTTGCTCGGGTTAAGATCGAGTTGGACGGCTCCGTTCCGCTCACACTGGGCACCTTCGTGATGGGAAGCTCGGCAGGGGTGGAGGTGAAGTTCTGGCAAAGTTTTGTCTACGAAAACTTGCCGGATCCATGCCCTAGTTGCGGGAGGATCGGTGATGCGGAGGTGGAATGCACATTTGTGTCCCCGGCGAGGGAGGCGGTGGAGAAGACGGGGATGGAGGCGGGGAGGGAAGCTGCTGCGGAGAAGGAGATTTTGGAGACTACTGGGCAGGAGGCAAGGGAGGATGACAGATCCGGGGGAGAGGAGAGGGTTTATGGCCTGTGGCTGGTTACTAACCGGATTGGTTTTCGACGGGCGCCGGTGCCGTCTAGCCGGAGGAAGGTGGTGACCGAGCCCAGGGTGGGGAAGAGCACGGTGCCTACTTCTCCACCTCCTGGGCAAAGCGTGATGGGGGACGGTCCGTCTTCGGCATCTTCTCCGGTGGATCTCGAGGGGTGGCAGAAGCCAACCAAGGTGGCTCGCCGGCGGACGCCGGAGAAGGACGTTTCCCAGGGCGCGGCCACAGGCGATCCGAGTCAGCTCGCGCCCGGGTCCGGGTCGGGTGCCGAGTTGGGTGAAAGGCGTGGGGAGCGGGCCATTTCTGAGTTGGGCCCAGCTGTGGGGAAGCCCAGTTCTGGAGGTGGGCTAGGCTCGGGCGGACCGAGCCCGAGTCCGTCGAAACGGGCGAGGAGCCCATCCAAACCGGCGGGCCTAGAGGTGGGAGGCCCATCAGAGGGTGGGACGGCTCTCTCCGCGGCGAGACCAGGGCGGCCGGGGACCCCACTCCACCGGAGGTCCAAGAGCTCCCCTCCGCCTCTTGCGGCGGCGCGAGGCCGACCTCCCCGGAGGGAAAAGGGGCACAGGGCCGGCAGCCTTAACCAGCGGTCGTCCGGTGGGGCGGGGTCGGCTGGGAGAAGTCTGGCTCCGGCGCTATCCACGGTGGCAAGATCGCCTGAGGAGGAGGCGACGGGACAGTTGGGTGCCGGCAGCGGTCCGATGGTGAAGTGCCAAGGTGGAGCAGCCAGGGGCGATGGCTTGGATGCTGGTGCGGGTGCAGGAGAGGCAACCGGTCTGAGGGACTTTCCTACATTCTGTGGGTGCCATACTATGGCACGGGGGCAGAGCTGTGAATCCTCTGAGAGGGGTTTGGGGAGGAAGGCGGCGGGTGAGTCCAGCTCTCTCATCTCTGGTGGTGGTGCTAATTCTGAGGTGAGAGGGGGGATGACAGAGGGATGTGTGGCGAGGGAGATAGCCACAGGAGATGGTGTGTGTCATTTGGCTCAAGCTGGTGATGGAAGGGATCACCAGCGACTGGTTGTTCAGATGATGGAAGCAGCAAAGGGGGTAAAGCCGGTAGGCCCGGGGGTGGAGGGGCAATTGAAGAAGTGGTGTTTCATGATTGCAGCCCCGGGGTTGGGGGTTGTGAGGTATCATTGGGTGACCAATGAAGGTCATCTTATGGAATTGTCGTGGCGCGGGGAAGCCCTCTTTTGCGCCGGCCTTCCGCAGGATTGTGCAGCTGCATTGTCCGGATATATGTGTGTTGTTTGAGACCCGGCTTTCCGGAAGGAGTCTTCAAAAGGCTAGGAGAGCGGTTCCTCGGTCGTGGGATTTTATGCAGTTGAGTCCTAGGGGTTGTCAGGTGGTATTATAGTCACCTGGGCGCAGGGCTCTTGCAGGGTGGATGTGTTCCATGTATGTACTCAGGAGGTGGTTATAGTGATTTCGGAGGGTAGTGGTGTTTCTTGGGTGCTTGCTGCAGTGTATGCCAGTACTGACTTCAGGGAGAGGCGGACATTGTGGGAGGAGGCATCTCAGCTGATTAGTCAGGGGTGCCCTATAATGGTGGCTGGGTGATTTCAATTGCATCGTTGATCCTCAGGAGAAGATGGGGGGAAAACCTTTCTCATATGAGAGGAAGGTTAGGGAATTTCAAGATTTTTTGACATCGAATGGTTTGATAGATCTGGGGTTTTCTGGTTCCAGATTTACATGGTGTAATAATCAGCAGGGCCAGGCTAGAGTATGGGAGCGACTTGACAGGGCCTATGCAACTGCTGGGTGGGTTCAGTGCTTTCCGGATCACCGTGTGAGCCATTTGCCCAGGATTGCGTCGGATCACTGTCCATTACTGGTGAGTACAGACACTTTTATTTCAGTTCGGCCCCCATTTAGATTTGAGAAAATATGGCTTTGTTATCCGAGATCATGGGAGATGGTGAGGGAGGCTTGGAGTGCTCCGGTTAGAGGAGATGCTATGTATCGGGTGTCTCGTAGACTGGAGTTGACGAGGCGACGACTGAGGAGGTGGAACCGTGAGGAGGTGGGAGACATTTTCAGGAGGATTGAGGAATCTGAGGAGGCAATTGCTAGGTTACAGGCTCAGGAGGACCAGAGGGGAGGTCTAGCAGATGGGGAGATGGGGGAGCTTCAGATCACTATTGACACTGCATGATGGTCTTCTTAGACAGCAGGAGATATTTTTGGAGACAGAAATCGAGGGTACAGTGGATTGTGGAGGGGACAGAAACACTAGATTTTTCCACCAGGCGACAGTTATCAGAAGGCATCAGAATAGGATCAGAGTTATCAGGGATGAGAGGGGGTAGTTGTCAGAGGATCCGGAGAGGATTCAGAGGGTTATGGAGTGTTTTTTCAGGGCCAGGTGGACAGAGCAGCTACAGGTGGGAGCATAGTGGATATCTACTCGCCTAAGGTTGGGGTGTCAGAGGGGGAGACAGCCGCATTGACCAGACCAGTATCGGAGGAGGAGATCAGAGAGGCAGTGAGGTCCCTCGCGGGGGACAAGGCCCAGGGCCGGATGGTTTTCCACCCTTATTTTTTCAGAGATATTGGATGATAGTGGGCCGAGATGTGATGGCGGCTATACAGCAGTTTTTCAGTACAGCAGTGATGGCGGCAGATTGGCAGAGGACTTTTATTACCCTGATACCGAAGCGGCAGGATGCTACGGAGCCGAGTCATTTCCGGCCGATTAGCCTTTGTACGACCCTGTACAAGGTGACGGCGAAGATTCTCGCTGTCCGTTTGCGGTGTGTCCTTCCTAGGCTTATTAGCCCAGAGCAGGGAGCTTTCTTGGAGGGGCGGAGTATATCTGATAATGTACTTATTGCCCAGGAGTTTATGTTTGATCTCGGCAGGGCCCCCGGTGAGGAGGAGCTTGATGGGGATCAAGCTAGATATGGAGAGGGCCTATGATAGGGTGAGATGGGACTTCTTGCAGCAGTCTTTGCAGGGGTTTGGATTTCCTGAGACTTGGATCAGATGGGTGATGGGCTGTGTACGTGCCCCTTCCTTTGCTATCTTGATGAACGGGACGCCATCCCGTTTCTTTGTGTCGACAGGGGGGCTGCGTCAGGGGTGCCCCCTCTCTCCCCTATTATTCATTATGTGCTTAGATGCATTGTCTAGAGCTCTACGACGAGCTGTGGTCTCTCAGGAGCTGGAGGTTTATAGACCGGTGGTGAGGGCTCCTCCGATTTCTCACTTGTTGTTTGCGGATGACTGTTTGCTCTTGGCCAGGTCGTCGGTGCAGTCGGCTCGGATCATCTGTGGGATTATTCGGGACTACTGTGCAGCATCAGGACAGCGGGTCAATCAGTCCAAGTCATCTATTATTTTCAGCCCAAAGACCAAAGTAGCTGTGAGGCGTTCGATAGTGGAGATCCTGGGGGTGGGAGAGCAGGAGGGCATGATGACATATCTAGGGGTCCCACTCTCCGGTCAGCGGCTGCGGCGGAGGGATTGTGCATCGCTGGAGCTCGGTATCAGACGGAGACTCGAGGGGTGGCAGATGCATACACTTTCGATGATGGGTAGGATTCACTTTGGTTCGTTCAGTTCTTACCTCGGTCCCTATCTATCTACTTTCCAATACTATCATTCCAGTTACAGTCCTGAGATCCCTTGAGCAGCTGTTTAGGGACTTTATTTGGGGGAGATGCAGTGGCAGAGGGGGACTCCACTTGGTGGCTTGGGATGTTGTGTGCCAGCGGCTAGCTATGGAGGATTGGGGGTGCAGTTGTTGGTGGCCACGCGGGAGGCACTAGTGCTAGACATGCAGTTAGATTTATGCTTGAGCCCGAGGGGTATGTGGTCTTTCACTGATGAGGGCCAAATATGGTGCCTTGGTTCCTGGGGTGCGAGCTAGCCGTCACCATTCTCGCGATTTGTGAGGGAGATTTGCACTAGAGTTGGGTGGTGCTTCCAGAGATTAGATGGATCATAGGGTGATGGACGGTCTATTGATGTGCTGGAGGACAGTTGGGTGACCGAGATAGCGATCTGGCCGTATGCCGACCATGGTTGAATGCGACGAGATAGCTGGATGTAGGGGTTAGTGAGCTGCTCGACACTAGAGGGGGGCTTGATGGAGGGAGGAGATGGTCCGGGAGGGTCTTTGGGAGAGCGACTGGCGGAGTCGGTTCTATCTATTCTGTTCCCACTGGAGGGGGGGCGACAGGGCTAGTATGGGTTCTGACGGGGACGGACGCGGTAACGGGTCAGAGATCTCCGTGCATTGACTGGTAGGAAGCCAGCTCGTCAGATTGAGGGCGGCTGGATATGGAGGTTGCGGGATTCATCCGCGAGTGGCTTTATTCATCTGGAAGGTGGCCTGGGGCTGCCTTCCACGAGGAGCTTGTTAAGCCCGGCGTGGCATGGCGGTCCTCTCAGTGTTGTGAGGAGTGTGCAGATAGTGAGGAGACGATCGAGCATGTCCTCGCTGCAGTGCCCCAGAGCCAGAGAGATATGGAGGAGATCACCGTCCTACTACCCGACTCGATAGTCTCTGCACAGGATATGATCAGATGTTGAGAGCCTCATGCTGAGTCCCCGATCTGTGGAGGTAGGGGTTCTGGTGGCATACCTGTCCTATCACATCTGGTTGGATAGGAATGCCGGTCTGTTTGAGGGGAGGGTCGCCTCCGAGGAAGGGTGGTGGATAGAGCGACGCTAGCTGCGAGGGAGGTTCTTGCGGCTACCATGCGATTTTCTTCTGGGATAGCCAGGGACATCTGGGGTACTCCTACGCTGCTTCAGCGCCCCGGTTTGCCCTTGTTTCTTGGGTACCCCCACCCTTGGCTATCTTAAAGTAAATTTCGATGGCAGTCGGTCAGTGGATGGTGTGGTTGGAGGAGTTGGATTGTGGTTAGGGACCACTATGCAGGATGATAGCGCAGGAGGGCGGCGTACGCCTGGACTCTCTGTGGTCGGAGCTGAGCTGCGGGCGGCGTGGGAGGGTATGTCCTATGTGTGGCAGGTTCTTGGTGTGGAGCGGGTATGCCTTGAGGGGGATTCATCTGTGGTTGTCGAGTGGCTCCGAGGGGCGGATCGGTTTGGGATGGCCATCCCCTCATTAGAGAGATACGTAGGATGGTATGTATGGATGGGCGACGTTCAGATAGGACATGTGTTTAGAGAGGCGAACAGGGCTGCAGACTGGGTCGCCTCTCATGCTGCCCGGCATTCCGGAGACTTTACTTGGACGTCTGATGATGATGTTCATCCTTACTTGTATCTTTTACTTTCCCCGCGATTTAGCAGGTTGTACTCACGTTAGAGTTATATGAATGAGTAGGCCGTTTTACCAAAAAAAAAAAAAAAATGTTGATCCAGATACAAAACTAGTGAATCAAGGTGGTCCCCTATTTGCCCTCACCCATACCGCCTTCCACTTCCACTGTTCCCTCTCCCTCCTCCTCAATGGTCGCAATGCCTATAGCTATCACCCTCTCAGCTCCCTCTTCACCCCCCTCTTTGTCTTATCTTTCTTAGGAGCACAGGACTAAAGTGGGGATTAAGGAGGAAAAGCAGGTCGAGATGGAGGGTGACTAGGCAATGGCGGTCCCCAAAGATTGTGACTGGACCATCATTGCCAATGATGTGGTGCTGGCCCTAAGATTGATCTGATCAGAGAGAAGAAACATTTTTTTCAATCCGCTCAACCTGGATCCCTTCAAAGATAATTAGAAGAAGATAGAAAAATTACGAAAATATGGTTTAAGTCTATTTTCTTTCATTGATGATTAAAAAATCAAGGTACATAGCCTCTATTTATAATGGTGAGGTCCGTCCTTATACAATTTGGATCGAATTTTTTTTTCCAATCTTAGTAGGACTCTCTTTTCTAAAATAGATATCAATAGCAGCAATCTTCTAAAAATACTAAAATTATTGAGGAGGTAGATCTCGACTTCCACATTAACTTTGCCTTCTGTCGCTCTGCTTGATTTTTCTTAGATATAGAGAGATGCCCTAGCAAAGTCTCATTCGTAAAGAAAACTTTCGGTTGAACCGGTCCATTTCAGGCTCCAAACGATAGAATTTGGTCTTGATTGCTTGGGGCGCCACTCTCTAAAGGGCACGACGTCACATCATAAATCTCGAAAAATTATTTGATTAAAAAAAAAAGATCATCTCAATTAAATATTATATGGCCAAGTTATGGCCTCCAAAAATTTAGCTTGCGACTCGCCTTCTTCATATGGCGGATCTTGCTTTTGAACCTTATCCAATTCTGCTCATAATGGTCAAAGTGGTCCATATTGAGCCTGAGATTTTTTTCTAGATTAGAGATCTTTGTCTGATCACTCACGACTCTTCTCCCTTTAACAATGGTCGGAAGATCATTAGAAATGGTCAAATGTCCAGCCAAATGATTGTAAACAAACAACAGATCATTAGATTGCTGAAATGTGATAGTTGAGGGGAAGTGGAAAGGACTTCAAAAAAGATCTTTCTGGATGGCATACTAACAATTTGGTGGTGGATAGGCCTCAAAAATATATTGAATCAATATGGTAGCTCAAAAGATCCAACTAATTTTTAATACTAAAATGGTATGAGTCCAAATAGGTCAAAATGCTGCTCCTATAATTTTACCGGAGTATATTTGTCAGATTGCATCAGATTTGGTGCAATTTAAAGGATTAAAGATGAAGACCACACAATAAAGAACAAAAAGAAATAGCATCTTATCAAAAATTATTAGGACTTGTTTGGTTCGCAGGAGAAGAAGGAAGGAAAATGTGGTCAACGAAAAAGTAATGAGATGCCTCTTGTTTGGTTAGAGTTTTCAAAGGAAAGAGATGGAAAAGTTGTATTTCCATGTAAATATGATTCCCACATTTTATGAGAAAGTTTTTTCAATGAGAAATATGGAAAAATTACTTTTCCATGAGGCGGGAATCACTCTATCTTTATTTTTCCTCAAAAAGGCCCTTCAGCATTAAAGGTATAATAGGAATTACATATAACTTTTCCAGAAAAGTGGATGGTCAACCAAACATAAGCACTCTAAAAATTTGTCACTTTTTCTTATTTAACCAACATGAAAAAAGTACATTTCAGGCATTCTCTTCCTAAGAATCTTCTTCACAGAAATCATATTCCTATAAGGAAAAATGTTTTCGAACCAAATAAGCCTTTAGTATATTTGGTTGGCATTCTATTGTAAGGGTTGTCCTGCAAGATTCCAGAATTTAATTTCTGAGATATTGCTAAAAAAAAAAACAAACTATCTACAAGGGCTCGTTTGGTTCGCAGGAAGTATTTTCCCTCCCAGGAATCTGGGAATCAGATTCCTAGGAAGAGGATACCTAGGAAAGTACTTTTGGCATGTTTGGTTGACGATGGGAAAGTGATAAAATTTCAAAGTGCTTATGTTTGGTTGATCATCCACTTTCCTAGGAAAGTTATATATAATTTCTATTATGCCCTTAATAAAAATTAGGTCTTTAATGCCTCTTTAATGCTTCTTTAATGCTGAAGGGTCTTTTTGGGAAAAAAAAAAAGAAGTGATTCCCACCTCATGGGAAAGTAACTTTCCCATGTTTCTCATGGGAAAGACTTTCCCATGAAATGTGGGAATCATATTCCTATGGGAATACAACTTTCCCATCTCTCTTCTTTAAAAACTCCAACCAAACAAGAGGCATTTCATTACTTTCCCGTTGACCACACTCCCCCCCCCCTCCTGCGAACCAAACGAGCCCCAAGTGTCCGGCTTGATTAGGCTAGTTCTTCTGCTGGATCGGTCGGTTCGACCTGGCCCGCACCCGGCCCATTGCAGAGGGTCGCCTATGCAAGGGTTTTCCTGGCGCCCATGCGCGCGCAGAGGTAGATCGGGGGAGAGAGGGGGTTTTCAACAGGTAAGGCTTCCACGCTAATTCCAAATGTAAACCCTAGATGTGTTTTTTATGGATTTATGTATTCGTTGGTGTTTATGCCATTTTAATTTTTTCCCGTCGCCAACCATCGATCGTTGCAGGGTTTGAGATCTCCGAGATGGCTGCGCAATCTAAGGCTGTCGCATCTGAAGGTAAAATTCATTTTTTCGGTTTAGATCGGTGTCGGATGTCGAAAGAATTTGGGATTTTGGCTCGACACTTGATTGGAAAAAACATTTTTCCGATTTTTTTTTTGAATTTTTTTCAAGACATCATGAATAAAGGCATCAGGAAATTTTGTTATTAGTGATCAGACGTGATGATTCTGCTCGCAGAATTTTTACGAGCTCATTCTTCTAGTCATGGTTGCGGAGAGGATTTGAAATATTAAAATTAGCATCCAGGGTAACCCTAAATAACCTGGGCATCTGCAACACTGAAACACGGATGGGGATGGTTCCTGGTTTGGAGTGTTTTAATCGAGTTCCATGGTCCGCCATGAGCCTCGTGTAGTCGAGAACGTGATCCTTTTATCTTGGTCTTATTATCATTTTTGGGCGTGATTTGCCTCTGATGAGAGTCTAATGTAGTGGAGAACGTGATCCTTTTAACTTCGTCTTTATTTTCATTTTTTGTTCGTAATTTCCTTTTTTTCTGGAGCGCTACTTGTTATATGAACTGATTCTCTCTTGTGAAGATAGAGATTTTATAAGGAAAATATCATGTCCAAAGAGGAGGATGCATGTTGCCTTATCAGTTTGAAATGATTTTTGTTTGGTATCCCTCTTTACAGAAGTGATACTATTTTCTAATGGAATGAAGTTGAGGAGAAATATGAGTGGAAATTGGGGTTTCCTGATTAATTGGAGCAAAGAAGAAAATTTTATAATGCTTATAATGCTTACTGAATATAAAGAGCATATTTATATTGCAAGAAGGTGGTAGAAAGTTGAAATTGTGACTGATTCCAAACAATTGGTTAGATATCGCATTCATCTTACAGTGCATGTTAAGGAAACATCTGCAATGGTGAGACTATCTTTACTGTTTCTGGGTCAAAGTCTGCTCATAAACCAAGAGAGAAATGCTTTTTTTATTTTATTTGGGGTTATCAAAACCTTGTATTTGATAGTTAGGATTATTTTTTAGGTTTGTTAGGATTTTGTGGGCTTTCTTTGC